>NW_025050493.1:0-13555 GCF_019279795.1 Protopterus annectens
AACGAACCAAATTGGCCCAAACGACCAATGGACTACTAGTTTCTGGCTGAAACTTCACCAAATCGGACAAAAGGGCTGCTCAGTTCTTCCCACTCCCACTGGTAAGCAAAGAAACTTCCCTCCTTCCTAATAAGGCAATGGATCAGTAACAGGAACTAAAAACAAAGCCCAGGATCAGCAACTCTGAAACTGGACTACTCTAGTTCAGTAAAGTGGGAAAACAAGAGATTTTTTTGTTTTATTACAGAGATAAGGAAAAACAGACAGTAAATGCTATAAATGCTGTAAATCGGCTAGCGCACTTTAGTGTGTAGCCTACAGAAACAATTTGCAACAATTAGTAACTTAAAGTGCAATAAACAGTGTTAAATGCTGAAATACTTAAAGTACCAGTAAAACAGGCGAAATGCAGTCGCCAGCTTAATTACAGTGGAAAGCCACAAAAATACTTATATCTGGTAGAAAGTCACTCTTTTAGCTCTCTGTTGCTTGGATCACTCTGCAGGCCACCACGAGGATCTGTGCAGAGTTGGTACAAGCTGGAAAACGCGTGTTTAGCGTGTTTTATAGCAGGGGGCTGAAAGGAGCTAGGAATTGGCCCAAAACGACCAATAGACTACTAGTTTCTGGCTGAAACTTCACCAATTCAGACAAAAAGGCTGCTCAGTGCTTCCCACTCCCACTGGTAAGCAAAGAAACTTCCCTCCTTCCTAATAAGGCAATGGATCAGTAACAGGAACTAAAAACAAAGCCCAGGGATCAGCAACTCTGAAACTGGACTACTCTAGTTCAGTAAGGTGGGAAAACAAGGGATTTTTTTTTTTTTACAGAGACAAGGAAAAAAAACAGACGGTAAATGCTATTAATGCTTTTAAGTGGCTAGCACACTTGAGTGTGTTAGCCTACAGGTAAAATTAAGCAACAAATAACTTTTTAAGAGTGCAAAACAGTTAATCAACACAAAAACAGTTTAAATAGAATGCAGAGCTGTATAAACAGGCTAAGATGCAGTCGCTAAGCAGTAAATATTCAAAAAGCCAGAAAAAAATACTTAAATCAGTTATAGCAAATACAGTTATAACAAATGCTCTGAAATATACTGTATATTTCAATATGTTTGAGAAGGACAGTCAGAACACAAGAAGGTTCAGGCGAAAAAGAAAAAAAAAGTTTTGT
This sequence comes from Protopterus annectens, assembly GCF_019279795.1. Classification (NCBI taxonomy): domain Eukaryota; kingdom Metazoa; phylum Chordata; order Ceratodontiformes; family Protopteridae; genus Protopterus; species Protopterus annectens. The sequence goes on from NW_025050493.1 coordinate 1,177, forward strand.
TTTACTTTTGAAAAGGTAAAAAGGAGGAACAGAAGGCCTTATCAAATGTTCTCTCTGTATTAAGAAGAATGAGCTAATGACACTAGACTGGGAGGTGTGTCACAGTAGGGGCGGGCAACTGCAAAGCCACCAAGTATAAGAGCAAGACACCAACAGGGAGAGAGGGTGGGACAAGACAACAAGCACTACAGATTCTGAAAGTTTTTAAACAGATAAAGATTTCTGAAGATTCTGAATAGACAAAGTGCTTTATATATATTAAATTATAAAAACAGTAATCTGTTAAAATAATCAAAAGATACTTATATTTTGTAGCTCAATTGTGGTCAAACAACTTCTCCAGCCTGCACCAAAGACCAGAACAACAACTTTTTTTTTTTTTTTTACTTTTTTTACAAGAACACAAAAGAACCAGCCCCCACTAGCCAAGAGATAATTACACAGAGTAAATGTTTCAGTTTATACAATAGCCTAAGACAACAAGCACTACAGATTCTGAAAGTTTTTAATCAGATAAAGATTTCTGAAGATTCTGAATAGACAAAGTGCTTTATATATATTAAATTATAAAAACAGTAATCTGTTAAAATAATCAAAAGATACTTATATTTTGTAGCTCAGTTGCGGTCAAACAACTTCTCCAGCCTGCACCAAAGACCAGAACAACAACTTTTTTTTTTTTTTACAAGAACACAAAAGAACCAGCCCCCACTAGCCAAGAGATAATTACACAGAGTAAATGTTTCAGTTTATACAATAGCCTAAGACAACAAGCACTACAGATTCTGAAAGTTTTTAAACAGATAAAGATTTCTGAAGATTCTGAATAGACAAAGTGCTTTATATATATTAAATTATAAAAACAGTAATCTGTTAAAATAATCAAAAGATACTTATATTTTGTAGCTCAGTTGCGGTCAAACAACTTCTCCAGCCTGCACCAAAGACCAGAACAACAACTTTTTTTTTTTTTTTTTACAAGAACACAAAAGAACCAGCCCCCACTAGCCAAGAGATAATTACACAGAGTAAATGTTTCAGTTTATACAATAGCCTAAGACAACAAGCACTACAGATTCTGAAAGTTTTAAACAGATAAAGATTTCTGAAGATTCTGAATAGACAAAGTGCTTTATATATATTAAATTATAAAAACAGTAATCTGTTAAAATAATCAAAAGATACTTATATTTTGTAGCTCAGTTGCGGTCAAACAACTTCTCCAGCCTGCACCAAAGACCAGAACAACAACTTTTTTTTTTTTTTTTTTTACAAGAACACAAAAGAACCAGCCCCCACTAGCCAAGAGATAATTACACAGAGTAAATGTTTCAGTTTATACAATAGCCTAAGACAACAAGCACTACAGATTCTGAAAGTTTTTAAACAGATAAAGATTTCTGAAGATTCTGAATAAACAAAGTGCTTTATATATATTAAATTATAAAATAGAATCTGTTAAAATAATCAAAAGATACTTATATTTTGTAGCTCAGTTGCGGTCAAACAACTTCTCCAGCCTGCACCAAAGACCAGAACAACAACTTTTTTTTTTTTTTTTTTTTTTTTTACAAGAACACAAAAGAACCAGCCCCCACTAGCCAAGAGATAATTACACAGAGTAAATGTTTCAGTTTATACAATAGCCTAAGACAACAAGCACTACAGATTCTGAAAGTTTTTAAACATATAAAGATTTCTGAAGATTCTGAATAGACAAAGTGCTTTATATATATTAAATTATAAAAACAGTAATCTGTTAAAATAATCAAAAGATACTTATATTTTGTAGCTCAGTTGCGGTCAAACAACTTCTCCAGCCTGCACCAAAGACCAGAACAACAACTTTTTTCTTTTTTTTACAAGAACACAAAAGAACCAGCCCCCACTAGCCAAGAGATAATTACACAGAGTAAATGTTTCAGTTTATACAATAGCCTAAGACAACAAGCACTACAGATTCTGAAAGTTTTTAAACAGATAAAGATTTCTGAAGATTCTGAATAGACAAAGTGCTTTATATATATTAAATTATAAAAACAGTAATCTGTTAAAATAATCAAAAGATACTTATATTTTGTAGCTCAGTTCGGTCAAACAACTTCTGCAGCCTGCACCAAAGACCAGAACAACAACTTTTTTTTTTGTTTTTTTTACAAGAACACAAAAGAACCAGCCCCCACTAGCCAAGAGATAATTACACAGAGTAAATGTTTCAGTTTATACAATAGCCTAAGACAACAAGCACTACAGATTCTGAAAGTTTTTAAACAGATAAAGATTTCTGAAGATTCTGAATAGACAAAGTGCTTTATATATATTAAATTATAAAAACAGTAATCTGTTAAAATAATCAAAAGATACTTATATTTTGTAGCTCAGTTGCGGTCAAACAACTTCTCCAGCCTGCACCAAAGACCAGCATTTCCATTGTCATGTACCAATGTCTATTGTAATTTCCATTCTAATGTACCAATGTCTATTGTAAATAGCACTGTAATGTACCAATGTCTGTTGTAAATATCATTGCAATGTCCCAATGTCTATTGTAAGTATCATCGCAATGTAGCAATGTCTAATTTAATTACCATTGTAATGTACCAATGTCTATTGTAATTACCATTGTAATGTACCAATGTCTCTCTTAAATACCATTGTAATGTACCAATGTCTGTTGTAAATATCCTTGTAATGTACCAATGTCTATTGTAATTACCATTGTAATGTATCAATGTCTATAGTAATTGCCGTTGTAATGTACCAATGTCTATTGTATTTACCATTGTAATGTACCAATGTCTGTTGTAATTTCCATTGTCATGTACCAAGGTCTATTGTAATTACCATTCTAATGTACCAATGTCTATTGTAAATACCTTTGTAATGTAGCAATTTCTATGTTGATTACCATTGTACAGTACCAATGTCTATTGTAATAACCATTGTAATGTACCAATGTCTATTGTAAATACCATTGTTTGAGCCAATGTCTATTATAACAACCATTGCTATGTACCGATGTCTATTGTAATTACCATTGTAATGTACCATTGTCTATTGTAATTACCATTGTAATGTCCCAGTGTCTATTGTAATTAACATTGTAATGTAGCAATGTCTATTGTTAATGCAGCTGTAATGTACCAATGTCTGTTGTAAATACCATTGTAATGTACCAATGTCTATTTTAATTACCATTGTAATGTAATAATGTCTATCGTAATTACCATTGTAATGTAACAATGTTTATTGTAATTACGATTGTAATGTACCAATGTCTATTGTAATTAAGAATATCTATTGTAATTTCCATTGTAATGTAATAATGTCTATTGTAATTACCATTGTAATTTACCAATGTCTATTTTAATTACCATTGTAATGTACCAATGTCTATTGTAATTACCATGGTTTGTACCAATGTCTGTTGTAATTACCATTGTAATTTACCAATGTCTGTTATAAATACCATTGTAATGTACCAATGTCTATTGTAAATACCATTGTAATGTACCAATGTCAGTTGTAAATACCACTGTAATGAACCAATGCCTATTTTAAATACCAGTGTAATGAATGTACCAATGTCTATCGTAAATAGCATTGTAATGTACCAATGTCTATTGTAAATACCAATGTAATGTACCAATGTCTATTGTAATTTCCATTGTAATGTACCAATGTCTATTGTAATTAGAATTGTAATGTACCAATGTCTATTGTAATAACCATTGTAATGGACCAATGTCAATTGTAAATACCAATGTAATTTACCATTAACTATTGTAAATACCATTGTAATGGACCAACGTCTATTGTAAATATCATTGTAATGTACCAATGTCTGTTGTAATTACCATTGTAATGTACCAATGTCTATTGTAAATAGCATTGCAATGTACCAATGTTTGTTGTAATTACCATTGTAATGTATCAATATCTATTGTAAATGTCATTGAAATGTACCAATGTATATTGTAAATCCCATTGTAATGTACCAATGTCTATTGTAAATACGATTGTAATGTACCAATGTCTATTGTAAATACCATTGAAATGTACCAATGTCTGTTGTTAATACCACTGTAATGTACCAATGTCTATTGTAATTACAATTGTAATGTACCAATGTCTATTGTGATTACCATTGTAATGTACCAATGTCTGTTGTAAATACCATTGTAATGTACCAATGTCTATTGTAATAACCATTGCAATGAACAAATGTCTATTGTAATTACCATTGTATGTACCAATGAATGTTGTAATTACCATTGTAATGAACCAATGCCTATTGTAAATACCATTGTAATGTACCAATGTATGTTGTAAATACCATTGTAATGTACCAATGTCTGTTGTAAATACCATTGTAATGTACCAATGATTATTTTAAATTGCATTGTAATGTACCAATGTCTGTTGTAATTAAAATTGTAATGTACCAATGTCTATTGTAGATAACATTGTAATGTACCAATGTCTGTTGTAATTACCATTGTAATGTACCAATGTCTATTGTAAATAGCATTGTAATGTACCAATGTTTGTTGTAAATACCATTGTAATGTACCAATGTCTATTGTAATTATCATTGTAATGTACCAATGTCTATTGTAATTACCATTGTAATGTTCCAATGTCTGATGTAAATACCATTGTAATGTACCAATGTCTATTGTAAATACCATTGTAATGTACCAATGTCTATTGTAAATACCATTGTAATATAGCAATGTCTATTGTAATTACCATTGCAATGTACCAATGTCTATTGTAATTACCATTGTAATGTACCAATGTCTATTGTAAATACCATTGAAATGTACCAATGTCTGTTGTAAATACCACTGTAATGTACCAATGTCTATTGTAATTACAATTGTAATGTACCAATGTCTGTTGTGATTACCATTGTAATGTACCAATGTCTGTTGTAAATACCATTGTAATGTACCAATGTCTATTGTAATTACCAGTGTAATGTACCAATGTCTGTTGTAATTATCATTGTAATGTACCAATGTCTATTGTAAATACCATTGTAATGTACCAATGCCTGTTGTAAATACCATTGTAATGTACCAATGTCTATTGTAAATAGCATTGTAATGTACCAATGTCTGTTGTAATTACCATTGTAATGTACCAATGTCTATTGTAAATAGCACTGTAATGTACCAATGTCTGTTGTAAATATCATTGCAATGTCCCAATGTCTATTGTAAGTACCATTGCAATGTAGCAATGTCTAATTTAATTACCATTGTAATGTACCAATGTCTATTGTAATTACCATTGTAATGTACCAATGTCTATTGTAAATACCATTGTAATGTATCAATGTCTGTTGTAATTACCATTGTAATGTACCAATGTCTAATGTAATTACCATTGTAATGTATCAATGTCTATTGTAATTACCATCGTAAAGTACTAATGTTTATTGTAATTACCATTGTAATGTACCAATGTCTGTTGTAATTTCCATTGTCATGTACCAATGTCTATTGTAATTACCATTCTAATGTACCAATGTCTATTGTAAATAGCACTGTAATGTACCAATGTCTGTTGTAAATATCATTGCAATGTCCCAATGTCTATTGTAAGTATCATCGCAATGTAGCAATGTCTAATTTAATTACCATTGTAATGTACCAATGTCTATTGTAATTACCATTGTAATGTACCAATGTCTCTTGTAAATACCATTGTAATGTACCAATGTCTGTTGTAAATATCATTGTAATGTACCAATGTCTATTGTAATTACCATTGTAATGTATCAATGTCTATAGTAATTACCATTGTAATGTACCAATGTCTATTGTATTTACCATTGTAATGTACCAATGTCTGTTGTAATTTCCATTGTCATGTACCAATGTCTATTGTAATTACCATTCTAATGTACCAATGTCTATTGTAAATACCTTTGTAATGTAGCAATTTCTATGTTGATTACCATTGTAATGTACCAATGTCTATTGTAATAACCATTGTAATGTACCAATGTCTATTGTAAATACCATTGTTTGAGCCAATGTCTATTATAACAACCATTGCTATGTACCGATGTCTATTGTAATTACCATTGTAATGTACCGTTGTCTATTGTAATTACCATTGTTATGTCCCAGTGTTAATTATAATTAACATTGTAATGTACCAATGTCTATTGTAAATGCAGCTGTAATGTACCAATGTCTGTTGTAAATACCATTGTAAAGTACCAATGTCTATTTTAATTCTCATTGTAATGTAATAATGTCTATCATAATTACCATTGTAATCAAACAATGTCTATTGTAATTACGATTGTAATGTACCAATGTCTATTGTAATTAACAATATCTATTGTAATTTCCATTGTAATGTAATAATGTCTATTGTAATTACCATTGTAATTTACCAATGTCTATTTTAATTACCATTGTAATGTACCAATGTCTATTGTAATTTCCATGGTTTGTACCAATGTCTGTTGTAATTATCATTGTAATGTACCAATGTCTATTGTAATTACAATTGTAATGTACCAATGTCTGTTGTGATTACCATTGTAATGTACCAATGTCTGTTGTAAATACCATTGTAATGTACCAATGTCTATTGTAATTACCAGTGTAATGTACCAATGTCTGTTGTAATTATCATTGTAATGTACCAATGTCTATTGTAAATACCATTGTAATGTACCAATGTCTGTTGTACATACCATTGTAATGTACCAATGTCTATTGTAAATTGCATTGTAATGTACCAATGTCTGTTGTAATTACCATTATAATTTACCAATGTCTATTGTAAATAGCACTGTAATGTACCAATGTCTGTTGTAAATATCATTGTAATGTCCCAATGTCTATTGTAAGTATCATTGCAATGTAGCAATGTCTAATTTAATTACCATTGTAATGTACCAATGTCTGTTTTAATTACCATTGTAATGTACCAATGTCTATTGTAAATAGCATTGTAATGTATCAATGTCTGTTGTAATTACCATTGTAATGTACCAATGTCTAATATAATTACCATTGTAATGTATCAATGTCTATTGTAATTACCATTGTAAAGAACTAATGTTTATTGTAACTACCATTGTAGTGTACCAATGTCTGTTGTAATTTCCATTGTCATGTACCAATGTCTATTGTAATTACCATTCTAATGTACCAATGTCTATTGTAAATAGCACTGTAATGTACCAATGTCTGTTGTAAATATCATTGCAATGTCCCAATGTCTATTGTAAGTACCATTGCAATGTAGCAATGTCTAATTTAATTACCATTGTAATGTACCAATGTCTATTGTAATTACCATTGTAATGTACCAATGTCTATTGTAAATACCATTGTAATGTACCAATGACTGTTGTAAATATCATTGTAATGTACCAATGTCTTTTGTAATTACCATTGTAATGTATCAATGTCTATAGTAATTACCATTGTAATGTACCAATGTCTATTGTATTTACCATTGTAATGTACCAATGTCTGTTGTAATTTCCATTGTCATGTACCAGTGTCTGTTGTAATTACCATTCTAATGTACCAATGTCTATTGTAAATACCTTTGTAATGTACCAATGTCTATGTTAATTACCATTGTAATGTACCAATGTCTATTGTAATAACCATTGTAATGTACCAATGTCTATTGTAAATACCATTGTATGAGCCAATGTCTATTGTAACAACCATTGCAATGTACCGATGTCTATTGTAATTACCATTGTAATGTACCATTGTCTATTGTAATTACCATTGTAATGTCCCAGTGTCTATTGTAATTAACATTGTAATGTACCAATGTCTATTGTAAATGCAGCTGTAATGTACCACTGTCTGTTGTAAATACCATTGTAATGCACCAATGTCTATTTTAATTACCATTTCAATGTAATAATGTCTAGCGTAATTACCATTGTAATGTAACAATGTCTATTCTAATTACGATTGTAATGTACCAATGGCTATTGTAATTAACAATATCTGTTGTAATTTCCATTGTAATGTACCAATGTCTATTGTAATTACCATTGTAATTTACCAATGTCTATTTTAATTACCATTGTAATGCACCAATGTCTATTGTAATTACCATGGTTTGTACCAATGTCTGTTGTAATTACCATTGTAATGTACCAATGTCTATTTTAATTACCATTGTAATGTACAATTTCTGTTGTAATCACCATTGTATGTACCAATGTGTGTTGTAATTACCATTGTAATGTACCAATGTCTATTGTAATTACCATTGTATGTACCAATGTCTATTGTAATTACCATTGTATGTACCAACGTCTATTGTAATTACCATTGTAATGTACCAATGTCTTTTGTAATTACCATTGTAATGTACCAATGTCTATTGTAAATACCATTGTAATGTACCAATGTCTATTGTAATTATCATTGTATTGTACCAATGTCTATTGTAAATACCATTGTAATGTACCAATGTCTGTTGTAAATACCATTGTAATGTACCAATGTCTATTGTAATTACCATTGTAATGTACCATTGTCTATTGTAATTACCATTGTAATGTACCAATGTCTATTGTACTTACCATTGTAATGTACCAATGTCTATTGTAATTACCATTGTAATGTACCAATGTCTGTTGTAATTACCATTGTAATGTCCAATGTCTATTGTAATTACTATTGCAATGTATCAATGTCTGTTGTAAATACCATTGTAAAGTACCAATATATATTGTAATTACCATTGTAATGTACCAATGTCTACTGTAATTACCATTGTAATGTACCAATGTCTGTTGTAAATACCATTGTAATGTACCAATGTCTGTTGTAATTACCATTGTAATGTACCAATATCTATTGTAATTGCCATTGTAATGTACCAATGTCTATTGTAATTACCACTGTAATGTACCAATGTCTATTTTAATTACCATTGTAATGTACCAATGTCTATTGTAATTACCATTGTAATGTACCAATGTCTATTGTAATTACCATTGTATGTACCAATGTCTGTTGCAGTTACCATTGTGATGTACCAATGTCTATTGTAATTACCATTGTAGTGTACCAATGTCTATTGTAATTACCATTGTATGCAACAATGTATGTTGTAATTACAATTGTAGTGTACCAATGTCTATTGTAATTACCATTGTATTGTACCAATGTCTATTGTAATTACCATTGTATGTACCAATGTCTATTGTAATTACCATTGTAATGTACCGATGTCTATTGTAATTACCATTGTAATGTACCGATGTCTATTGTAATTTCCATTGTAATATACCAATGTCTATTGTGAATACTATTGTAATGTACCAATGCATATTGTAGTTGCCATTGTAATGTACCAATGTCCATTGTAAATACCATTGTAATGTACCAATGTCTATTGAAATTACCATTGCAATGTACCAATGTCTATTTTATATACCATTGTAATGTACCAATGTCTATTGTAATTACCATTGCAATGTGCCAATATCTATTGCAAATACCTTCATAACGTACCAATGTCTGTTGTAATTAACATTGCAATTTACCAATGTCTATTGTAAATACCATTGTAATGTACCAATGTCTATTGTAATTACCATTGTAATGTACCAATGTCTGTTGTGATTACCATTGTAATGTAACAATATCTGTTGCAAATACCATTATAATGTACCAATGTCTATTGTAATTACCATTGTAATGTACCAATGTCTGTTGTTATTATCATTGTAATGTACCAATGTCTATTGTAAATGCCATTGTAATGTACCAATGTCTATTGTAAATACCAATGTAATTTACCAGTGCCTATTGTAAATACCATTGTAATGTACCAATGTCTATTGTAAATATCATTGTAATGTACCAATGTCTGTTGTAATTACCATTGTAATGTACCAATGTCTATTGTAAATAGCATTGCAATGTACCAATGTTTGTTGTAATTATCATTGTAATGTACCAATGTCTATTGTAATTACCATTATAATGTACCAATGTCTGATGTAAATACCATTGTAATGTACCAATGTCTATTGTAAATACCAATCTAATGTACCAATGTCTATTGTAAATACCATTGTAATATACCAATGTCTATTGTAATTACCATTGCAATGTACCAATGTCTATTGTAATTACCATTGTAATGTACCAATGTCTATTGTAAATACAATAGAAATGTGCCAATGTCTGTTGTAAATACCACTGTAATGTACCAATGTCTATTGTAATTACAATTGTAATGTACCAATGTCTGTTGTAATTACCATTGTAATGTACCAATGTCTGTTGTAAATACCACTGTAATGTACCAATGTCTATTGTAATTACCAGTGTAATGTACCAATGTCTGTTGTAATTATCATTGTAATGTACCAATGTCTATTGTAAATACCATTGTAATGTACCAATGTCTATTGTAAATAGCATTGTAAAGTGCCAATGTCTGTTGTAATTACCATTGTAATTTACCAATGTATATTGTAAATAGGAAAAAACAACCAATGCTCAGTGCCTCAGCCAAAGTCAGCCAGTCCAAAAATAATGCAAGAAACAGAAAAAAACTGGCTTGACACCGCTATTTGAATAAAAATTTTTATAAACGTTGCAAAACGACACAGTACCAACACAGTAGTAAGCGCTTTCGGGTTCACCAACCCTTCATCAGACAATAAAACACAGACAATCTCTCATGTGTCGTTTTGCAACGTTTATAAAAATTTTTATTCAAATAGTGGTGTCAAGCCAGTTTTTTTCTGTTTCTCCTATATTGTAAATAGCACTGTAATGTACCAATGTCTGCTGTAATTACCATTGTAATGTACCAATGTCTAATGTAATTATCATTGTAATGTATCAATGTCTATTGTAATTACCATCGTAAAGTACTAATGTTTATTGTAATTACCATTGTAATGTACCAATGTCTGTTGTAAATACCATTGTTATGTACCAATGTCTGTTGTAAATTCCAATGTAATGTATCAATGTCTGTTGCAAATACCATTGTAATGTACCAATCTCTATTGTTATTACCATTGTAATTTACCAATGTCTGTTGTAAATACCATTGTAATGTACCAATGTCTGTTGTAAATACCATTGTAATGCACCAATTCCTATTTTAAATACCAGTGTAAAGAATGTACCAATGTCTATTGTAAATAGCATTGTAATATACCAATGCCTGTTGTAATTACCATTGCAATGTACCAATGCCTGTTGTAAATAGCATTGTAATATTCCAATGTCTGTTGTAATCACCATTGTAACGTACCAATGTCTATTGTAAATAGCATTGTAATGTACCAATGTTTATTGTAAATACCATTGTAATGTACCAATGTCTATTGTAATTATCTTTGTAACTTACCAATGTCTATTGAAATTAACATTGTAATGTACCAATGTCTGATGTAAATATCATTGTAATGTACCAATGTCTACTGTAAATACCAATGTAATGTACCATTGTCTATTGTAATTATCATTGTAATGTACCAATATCTATTGTAATTAACATTGTAATGCACCAATGTCTATTGTAAATACCATTGTAATGTACCAATGTCTTTTGTAAATAACATTGTAATGTACCAATTTCTATTGTAATTACCATGGTAATGTACCAGTGTCTACTGTAATTACCATTGTAATGCACCGATGTCTGTCGTAAATACCATTGTAATGTACCAATGTCTGTTGTAAATACCATTGTAATGTACCAGTGTCTAATGTAATTACCATTGTAATGCACCAACTTCTGTTGTAAATACCTTTGTAATGTACCAATTTCTATTGTAATTACCATTCTTATCTCACAATGTCTATTCTAATTACCATTGTAATGTACCAATGTCTGTTGTAATTACCATTGTAATATACCAATGTCTGTTGTAAATACAAATTGTAATGTAGAAATATGTGTTGTAAATACCATTGTGATGTACCATTGTCTATTGTAATTACCATTATAATGTACCAATGTCTATTGTAATTACCATTGTAATGTACCATTGTCTGTTGTAAATACCATTGTAATGTACCAATGTCTGTTGTAAATACCATTGTAATGTACCAATGTTTATTGTAATTACCACTGTAATGTAACAATGTATGTTGTAAATACCATTGTAATGTACTAATTTCTATTGTAAATACCATTGTAATCTTCCAATGTGTATTGTAATTACCATTGTAATGTACCAATGTCTATTGGAATTATCATTGTAATGTACCAATGTCTGTTGTAAATACCAATTGTAATGTACCAATGTCTGTTGTAAATACCATTGTAATGTACCAATGTCTATTGTAATTAACATGGTAATGTACCAATGTCTATTGTAATTACCATTTATTGT
>NW_025050494.1:0-13865 GCF_019279795.1 Protopterus annectens
AGAAGTCTAAGTCTATTAAGCAGTACCTAGAAAGAAATGATGATACAAAACAAAGTTTTACCTTACACTATGAAAAATTATGGCATGTATAAATGTGGATTTTCAGTGTGTGCAACTTTATTTATGAGGGTCCGTCAGTAAGACTTTCACATATGAAAAGAAGTATTAGAATTAATTCTTACCATGATTGTAACTCAGTGGGTTTGGTTTATACTGCCATTTGTTCCCACTGTGAAGCATTTTATATTGGCATGACCACCAGGAAACTGTTCAGTTGGATCAAGGAACACTTGTGTGCTATCAGGTCTAAGAACAACAATAATGCACTGTATAAGAATACTTTGACCTATTCTTGTTTCAAGAAATTTTATTTTTCTGTGTTAGAACACACTGCTGAGTACTATACAGGGGGTGATTTAAAAAAACAGTCGCTAAGGAAAGAAACTTTATGGCAACTAAGAATGCAATTTGATAAAATCCTGGACCTTCTTACTCTGAAAACCAAAGTCAATCTTATATTAATACAAGAAACACAATTAACTACAGAACAATGGACAGAAATTGGGGAAAAAATGGATAAGACAGATTATAGCAACAGGGGATAAAACAAACAGTGCTGGGGTTGCCATAATAATTAAAAATCAATTCTAAGACAAGATACTTGAGACTAAGGCAGAGAAAGAGGGAAGATGGTGTTACATAACATTTACCATGCCAGGATTACCAAAACCCATAATAGTGCTTAATCTTTATGCACCCTGTAGTAACCAACATCACTTTTTTGTCACTTTATTCAATTCTAAACCAACTTAAAGATCACTACCTAATAACTGGGGTGACTGGAACACATATCAAAACCCAGAAAAAGACAAGTCTAACCCGATTAAAACACATAATAAACAAGCCACAATAGCTCTAAATGAACTTAAACAAGACTTTAAACTATATGACCCTTTTAAATATGGGAATAATGAGAATAAGTCCGGGAAATTCGCATTCTACTCATAGTGCCACAAAATGTGGCCAAGAATAGACTTCTTTTTAATCTCAGACATATTCATTAACATGGATCCAACAAGAGTTATACACACTAGCTTTTTCTCGGATAATTCCATAGTCACATTGTTTATCAACTGGGACAAAAAACTGTACTTAGCTAATAGAGGTCATAACTGATCATTGAATCCTAACCTGCTCATCAAAGCAGATGTAATAAAAGAAGTTGAAGAAATATTAAAGACAACCTTTGCAAATATCTCCAGATCCCAAGTCCCAATAGACACAGAATGGGCTGCAGCCAAACCACAAATCAGAGGAACATTCATCAAAAAAGCAGCATATTATAAAAAATACAACTAAAAGAGGAGTATATATTGAAAGGGAAAATAGAACAACTGGAAAGAGAACTACTAAATAACCCTAATAGCCAAACTGAAGTTGATCTCCTAAAACTACAAAGAGACCTCTATATGTTAGAAACCAGAAATCTGCCATTTTATTAGGTAAGAATGTTAGCTAATTACACAGAGGAAGGTCAAATACCATCCAGAGCCTTGGCCAGAATCATCTCTCAACATAAAACCACCTCAAATATATCAGAAATAAAATTACAAGGACAAAAGCTGCACAAAAAATGAAGAAATTATCGAAGTATTCGAACAAATGTACTCTCAAATCTATGGTGAACAAACATTACAAACCTCTAAGGAAGATAGAGAGTGTTTTCTTCAAAAACTAAAATTCCCTAAACTAGATTTAGATCAACAACAAAAAAAACTAACAAAACCTATTTCCATCAATGATATAAGCACAACAATTAAACATTTAAAGTCACATAAGGCCCCAGGACCGGATGGACTTACGTCAGAATTTTATAAAACTTTCACCCCCCCCCAATTGCTAAACTACTATACTATGTGCTGAAGTATATAATAAATAACAACATAAATGATATTCACTTCAATGCCTCCAAAACTATTTTCATACTAAAAGAACATGCAGACCCCAAAAACTCAGATAATTAAAGACCTACCTCCTTTTTATAGATACAAAGATTCTGACCTCAAAACTCGCAAATAGATTAAAAAACCTGATAGAGAAAATCATTTCTCTAGAGCAATCTGGGTTCACACCACAAAGACAGACCAGCGACAACACTCGGATGCATTAATATCTTTTGCAAATCAGAGGAATATTAATATCTATGCAATGGTAGTAGATGTCCACAAGGCATTTGACAGGGTCAACCTAGAATTTTTACTTCAGACATTACCTTATTTTGACATACCTATCAATTTCATTCAGATCATCCAAATTCTCAATAGCAATCCATACACATTCCTATATATAAATAAAACATGGTCAAATAGAATTATGATAATAAATGGAACAAGACAAGGATGTCCGTTATCGACCTTTCTATTCAACCTATCCTAGAACCCCTGCTTTTTTATATTAAAGAAAATGCATACCATGACCCCCCCTCAACACACAACTTCAAAGTATATCTCACCGCCTTCGCAGATGATCTGAACATATACTTCACTACACCAAACTCAGACAGAATCAAAGTAATAACTGCAATTGAACAATTTTCAATCATGTCCAACTACAAATTAATCCTCAATAAAACTAATATCTTCCCCTTAAGGCCGCCCAAACTTATCTCATTAATACCACTAATAGATACAATATAAATTAAAGAAGAAACTAAATATATGGGAATTACTTTCTTCCAGAGCAACAAGGAATTCTACCAGCATAAGATAACTCTTAAATGGCAAAGCATAATGCAAGACTGTAAAAGGTGGAATAACCTTAAGCTACCATTTCTGGTCAAAGTATCAATAATCAAAATGAACATTTTACCTAGACTAACATATATATTCATGACATCTCAGATAACTATACATAATACATTTTTCAAACAAATTCATACCTTCCTAGCAAAATTCATATGGGAACCCAAAAAAACAGAATCTCGTATCAGAAACTAACACTTCCCAAAAGCAAAGGGGGTCTGAACCTGCCAGATTTTAAAACTTATTACTCTATCATCAACACTAACAGAATATTGAGAATAGCAGAACATAACCTGACAATGAAAACTTGGTCACCTCCTTGGGTGACAATATTCTATAGGTACATTAAAGCACTAGGCATCAATCCCAAAGTGCTTCCCGTTTTTAAACAAAAAAACAAAAACAAACCTATAACATTATAGATCCCTTAAAACATTCTATAAATATAACGCAAAAACGTTTTCATTCCTTAAACCTTGGGCAAGCTATGGTAACACTACAAGCCCTCCATAAAAATCCAAATCTAAAAATAAATAACAAGATGCTAGACCTTGACTCTTTTCCTTGATTAAAGGACAAAATAATCCAATATATCTACCCATACCTTAACTGTACAACCCAGGAAATGAGAAGTAACCTAAATCTACCCAAATCATATATAATAATTCTAAGACAAATCAAAGAGATGTGTTACAGCTACCTCCAAAACTTTACTATACTTAATAGTGACATGGAAAACTGTACTCTGCTTTGGAAGACTATTCTTACAACAAGGAAAACAATATCTAACTCATATAAAATGATAGGTGAAATCAAATTTCAGAAGAACCTGCTTTTCTCTAACTATTGGAGAAAATGAAAACCATCCATAGATGACCAGCAAATAAGTCATGCAATCAACCTAACACTGAAAAGTATACCCCTTAAAAAAGCTGTCATACATGCAGCTCATGATAAATAATGATGTATATTTCACACCTGCAATACTCAAATTCAATGCATCCAAATCACCATACTGCCCACACTGCAAGGACCAGGTAGCAGACCCAATGCATATATTTTGGAGTTGCAAATGTGTGTACAAACTCTGGAATTCCCTCAAGATACAACTGCAAAAAATGGGATATCAAACATCAATACTAACATGGGAATTTACCCTTCTACAGATTCGCCCAGCTTACCCGTGGTGGTGGTGCTGCGGCAGCATTGTCGCCTGACAGTATGACGCTGTCCGGTTCGATTCTCAGCTAGAGTGTGAATGGGCATACCTTTGTTGAAGGTTGTGCATCAGGGGTGGCAACTCGGCACGTAAAAATCAACTACCAATCATTAGCGGACCGGAGTTCCGCTGTGGCAACCCCTAACCGGGAAAAGCCGAAAGACACAACAACAACAACGACAGATTTGCCCAGCTAACATATCAGGAAAACAAGCAAATATACTTATAATAATTTTCTAACTAATGAAGCTATACATAGCTCTCAAATGGTTAGACCCTACAAATATATCTTGGGAGGGATTAAAAAAATAGCTATAAAACATATTTTAGCCCATAAAATAGTAATGGGTAAAAGAAACAAAAATATGAAAGCCCGAGAAATTTGGGAACAAACCTTTAACATCATATTAGCATAAAACACCATACATACTACATAGTAGCAAGGTACAAAGGAACCTAGAAATATACACATGATCACACAGTCAAACTATGGACTTGAAATCCTTACTGTATGTGCTGTTTTTATAACAACAAAATTGAATGAGAAAACATATTTGTATATTGTGTAAATAGATATGTTTTATGACCTACATGTTACTATATTGAGTACAATGTATAACACTCACCGATGGTCATGCTGTAAGAATGGAAATGATTGTGTCTTATTTAAATGAAAAAAATGAAAATAAAAATTATTGGAAAAAAAAATCCTGGACCTAATAACACTATATGTATTAAATGTTTTTTTGTAAATGTGACTGTTTCTTTAAACAAATGTTGGGTTTCTAATTTGAATTAATTGTTTAACGAGACTGTAACTGTTTGAATTCTGTATATAAACTTGACATTTTTAATCATGGTTTTATTCTGAAGTCCTGCTGGACAAAAGTGCTAAATTAAAACCAGATATGTGTTTAATTGTCTGTTCTCCTTCATTTTTTTTTTTTTTTTTTAGTGTTTCTTAGGTTTATAGGTTCATAGGTAGGTGCTAGGCTATCAGCCCTAGGGCCCATACAAGCCTCGCCACCCAAAAAATTTATTTTCCTGTGCCCCTGTCGAGCAGAGCCAGAGAAGTGATCCCCGGGGTGAATTTCCCATTTCCCATCCAATCATCAAGATTTTTCTTGAAGAGTGCTGATGAGGAGCTTTGTTTGACATAGATAGGTAGTCTGTTCCAGAGTATGAGAAGTCTCTGGGACAGGAATCTATCCCTCCAGCATGTTCTGTTTATTGTGGTGACAAGGTTAGGTCCCTAGAGCGTGTAGCTCAGAGGATTGGGATTTCTTTAAGTAGTGCATGTCCAACAGCTCTGGGTTTGACATAGCTTTGTATGTTAGGCAGAGATCGCCCCTAAGTAGGCAATATGCGATGGAGTAAAGCTGTAGTTTTTTGAGATGGTCTGCATAGGGCATCTGTTTGAGGCCAGTAATCCTCTTTGTGAGGTATTTCTGTAGTCTTTTCAGTTGTTGAAGATGTCTTGTGAGGTACATACCAAAAGGGGCGTTGTACTCTATAATGGGTCTAATGAGTGATGAGTAGAGGGGAACAATGACCTCTTTTTTTCTGGATGAGAATCCTTTTGTGATGAGATGAGCCACATAGAAGGATTTCCTGACCACTGTGGCAATGTGATTATCAAAGGAGAGACTACTGTCCACCTGTGTCCCAAGGTCTCTTATCACATTTTTGGCATTAAGTAGACTACCAGCTATGTGGTAGTTCATGAGTACAGAGTTTTTACCAAAGGGGATGACAATACAGTTTTTGGCATTGAGCTTCAGGCCATGGCTTTGACACCAGGTATCTGTCTCAGTGAGGCCCTTTTGTAGTTTGTCCACATCGTTAGGAGTTTCGATTATGGCTCCTAGTTTGCAGTCATCTGCAAACTTTGTTAGCCAAAGACCTTCTGTGTTGTCCTGCAATTCAGAGAAGTAGATACCAAACAGGAGAGGACCCAGGACTGAACCCTGTGGTACTCCACTTGTCACTGGTCTGATGTCGGATTTGGAATCTGCTACTTTCACAGTGTGGGTTCTGTCCGTGAGCCAGTTGGCAACCCATCTTGTGACATAGGGATTTATACCTAGTTTAGTGAGCTTATCTATAATTCCAGAGTGGGGGATGGTGTTGAAAGCCTTGAGATCTAGATAAGCTGTGTGAACCATTTTACCCTCATCTATGGCTTTGGTGACTGCTTCAAAGAAGTCAATCAGGTTTAGGAGACATGATCTGCCTTTTACAAATCCAAACTGGGTAGGGTCCTGAGTTTGGAGATTACCAATGTCTTTGTTTATGAGTTCCACAATGATACATTCCATGGCCTTGCAGACCAGGCTCATCAGGCTAATGGGGAGGTAGTTCCCGGGGTCCGTCATGGCTCCCCCTTTGTGGAGTGGGATAACCGTCATGGTGCGCCAGTCAGTGGGTACAAAGCCTGAGGTGAGGCAATGATTGAACATGGTACTTAGATCGGGTGGCGGTTCATTCTGTAGTTTGTGTAGAACGCAGCCTGGCATATTGTCAGGTCCCATGGATGCTGTGTTCTTGGCTTTGGAGAGTGTGTTTTTTACCTGTGCAGCCGTGATTATAGGAACTTTGCATTCTTCCGGTATAGAGATGGGCCTTCTAGGGGGTGAGAGGGGGGTAAAGTTAGCATTGATGAACCTGTCTGCTAGGATGGTGGCAATATCAGTTGGTTCTGTATATTTAGTGCCATTGTGCTGTAACTCAGAGCAGATCTGAGTGTTTCCATTTAGATTTTTGACACAGCTATAAAATGCTTTGTGATTGTCTTTAGAGTCAGTGGCAATTTTGTTTTCATAACTAGCTTTGAAGGATTTTATGAGGGATCTCAGCTTCTTACTGAGGTTGACCAGGGAGTTCCTCCAGTCATGGGATTTTACTCTTTTTTGCAACAGTTTATTTCTTCTGTTGTAGAGTTTGTTTATGGCAGAGGACCACCAGATTGGCTTCCTTGTTTTGGAGGATAACATCTTGGTTCTATTAGGGATAGCATGATCCATGCACTCGTGTAAGTGCTTATAAAGTGCATTTGTGTAGTATTCGGCAGTCATACCTCTATTGTCCATCTGCATGGGTGTCATGAAGTTTGCCACTTCTGTCTTAACAAGTGTGAAGTTGGCTTTGGAGAAGCTTTTTACGATGGTTTCCCTAATTGGGGCTGGGATGTGGATATCTAGGCTGATTAGCTTGTGGTCAGATCTGACCAACGAGGAATTGACCTCTGGTGTGGAACACTGGTTTCCCATGTTGGTAATGACCAGGTCTAGGATATTTCTGCCCTGGTGGGGGTGTGAATAAGTTGATCCAAGGCGGTGGAATTTATGAATTCTAGAAAACGTTGAGCAAAAGAGTTGGTACATGAGTAGTTTTCCCAGTTAATGGTGGGGTAGTTGAAATTGCCCATTATTAGAGTGCTGGGTTGTACCCTAATACTTTCTAGTGCATCAAGAAATGAGGAGTGTGAATCCTGGGGCATGGTGGGGGTCTGTAGCAAGCTACAATTTGGATTGCGGTCTTGTCCAGAGTTAGTTGCACTTGGATAATCTCGGATGCATTATGCTGTACAACCAGCCTGGAGGTGTGGATATCCTTAATGAATATGGACACGCCTCCACCTTTAGCGCTTCTTTCTGAGTTAGGTGGCCGAAAGGTGTGGTATGAATTGAAGCCTGGTAATGCAGGGGTGCTCTCTGGAGCTTTGAACCAGGTCTCTGTCACTGCACAGATATTACTCATCCTTTGGGTTTGTTGCTGCAGTCTGATACCGAGGATGTGGCTCCCACATCCCTTGCCCAGAATCTGGACATATTCAGTATGCCTACACATACCCATGACATGGAGCGATCTGAGATAAGACAGGTTGAGGGTGATGTGGTTGATCAGGTAGTGGGGTTATTCCAGTTGAAGACTGGCTGGGTCTCTCCACCCTAACTATCATAAGAGTGAAGTACTACAGTGGGATGTCGGTAGATGTGCTTGGAGGAAGTATGCTTTCCTCCAGCCCCCAGATGTTGGTATGTCAGTAGGTGCCACATAACATATACGTAGGGCCATCATGGAGGCAAAGACATGATCCACAAGGGCCAATGAAGACATAGTTATAGTACTGCATTCTGACATGTGAGACTGCTTGAACAGAGCGGGTAACTCTTTAGACTGGATGAATGACACACTGGATTGTGGAAAATGTCTGCAATGGGGGGTCTTTATCACAACATCAAACTTACAAAAGGTCAATCTTTGTAATATCGAACCATTATGTTCGAAACCAAACAAAACCGAAAGCACAGAACAGCAATATTTTTCCCAGGGAAAAAAAATTGCTGTTCCATAACAAAAAAAAAAACAAAAAAACAAAAAAAAACTTAACCCTAAACCTAAACTGAAGTGGTTGGCTGTGTCCTCCACACCCCCCACATAAATATACCAACTCTGAGATCGCACCACAGTGGAAGAAATAGCAAAGCCCCAAAAACGGCCCACCGATTTTTTTCCCTGGGAAAAAATTAGATGTGCTGCGGCTTCGCTATTTTTCACTTTCGGACTTTAGGGTTCGATATTACAACGTTCAAACTTGTTTCAGTTTGATGTTGTAATATAGACCCCTATAATGGAATGTCTGCTGGGGAATGTTCAGCATTCACATTGTAAGAGAGCTGCTACATCATCAGTTGTTAGCCAATGTGGTTTTGCCAGATCTCACTGCCATAGCGGCACTACTTCCACTGATCCATCAGTGATTGAAGTGCCACACCCAGATGTTATAGACATCATGGTTGTGAATGTAGTCATGATGAAAGCTCACCCAGTAGATATCATTCAACTTCAGGTAGCACCCTGACATCCAGACAGGTTATGGAACCAGTAGTGCAACTCCTGACAGAGGTAGTTCACATACAGGCATAGCAATACTGAACCAAATTCCCTACCATGTACAGCCTGCACCTATTCAGGATGCCAGGGTGTAGTGCTAGCAGAAGTGCTTTGACTGTGTTCCTACAAACACACATGGTACAACTCATCTTGGTCATACTTATATATGTGCATACACACACACACACACACACACACACACACACACACACACACACACACACACACACACACACACACACACGTATATAAACATTAACAGTAAAAAACAAAGCAGGAGGTAGCAGCCATGGCTATGTAGAATAACAGCTTTATTAGTAAAAGAGGTGAGCGCTTTCGTGGCACCAGCCACTTCATCAGACAATCAAAGAACAGTAAAACACAGCATTTATACCAAGCTTATCATCTATCAAATCAATCCTTAAAACCATATACCTAGTATAAAAAGTTTTATACCTAGTGTGCAAAGTTTTAAAAGCTTAAAATGAAAAACAGCTTAACAATAGAAATAGCATATTACATCATACAACTTAATACATACAATATAAAAGTATAAAAAAGTATAAATGGTTGAGGGGGGGAGGTGGTACTACCTACTATTTCTTTAAATCTCTATTTAGAATAATGGGTTTAATACTAATTACCCCATTGTTAGCTCGTAGCCTTATAATCCATTCTAGTTCCCTAGTTTCTACTCTATTCCTAACATCTCCACCTCTCTATTGTCAGTATAGACTTTATCTATTACTAAAAATAAAAATGTGTGTGTCTCATCATGGTCCCTCACATGCCTGGGTAAGGCATTTGTCTCTATTCCTCTGGTGATATCATATATATGCTCCCTCATCTCGTCTCTCAGCCTTCGCTTTGTTATTCCAACATAGAAGGCAGGACAGACTGTGCAGTGTGCCAAGTATATGATATTCATACTGTCACAGTTAGCTAATATTCTGAAGGTAAACTCCTTCTTTAGATCTGAATGTAGAAATCTACTTCCAGTGTTAATGGAGGTGCAGTAATTACATTTATTACAGGGGACGGTTCCATATCTGACTGCATTTTCTCTTCTTGTTTTCATGGGTTGTGGTCCACATAATAATATTTTTATAGATTTTTTTATTCTTAAAAGCAAATCTCAGGGTCCCACCTACCAGCCTTTTAACATCATCATCAGCACATAGTACATTCCAGTTTTTTCAATATACTTCCTGTAGAGATCTAATGTTACTCAAGTAGGATAAATGTACTCTCATAGGCTTTTGACTAACAGTTCCTCCATCTATGATGGTATCCATATCTGAAAACATATGGCTTACCTGTACCTTCCCTTGCCTCAGTTAGACCCACTAACGACTGTTGTATCTCTTTTTCACTGTACCCTCTATGTATGAATCTTTCCTTCATGTTCTTGATCTCTTCTTCATACTTAGTTTGATTAGCTGTGAGTCTTGATGCTCTCAGACCTTGGTCTCTTACAGTGTTCTTAAATATATGTCTCGGGTGCATGCTCTGTCTATGGAGATAGCTATTCCTATAACATTCTTTCCTATAGATTTCAGTTTTCAGAGCACCTCTATCTTTTTGAAGTATCCTGACATCCAGATATTCTATAAGATCATAGGAATGCTTCAATGAAAATTTAAGGAAGCTGGTACTATTATCTATTTTGTGGAAGAATGATAGAAATGAAGCTATACCACCTCCCCATAAAATAAAGAGATCATCCACAAATCTCCTGTAGAACTTCAGATGCCTTCCCATCTCAGTGAGTAGGAATTTTCTCCCACATAGCCATAACAATATTTGCGTAGCCATTTGCACATGAAGTGTCCATGGCCACGCCATCCTTTTGTCTATATAAATTTTCTTCAACAAAAAGATATTGTTCTCTAATATCAGTTCCATCAACAGTGATAATAAATCAATAACTTGTACATCATATGTTTAGTCTTCCATTAAATACTGTTTGAAGAGCTCAACACCTTTACTATTAGGGATGACTGTGAATAGAGATTTCACATCCAACGTAATCATGAGCCATCTATCCTCCACAGCTATACTCTTACAAAATGCATACAGATCTTTTAAAAACTATTTTGTATCAATTAATATCTATACATTCTTTTTCAACACAGTTTTAAGGTGGTGCTCCACAAAAATGGACAAAGATTCAGTACATCAGCCCCTCCCTGATATAATGATTCTCATGGGGGGCACTCTGGGATGTTTATGAATTTTAGGGAGCCCTTGTATGATGGGTAGAACAGGTTTGTCTACTATGAAGTACTTGAATAGCTCTTGGCTAATAACTCAACACTGCAAGCATTCAAATAATGCATTGTATTAACATGCTGCTTATATGCACCTGTTGAATATCTACTGTCTGATAAGAAATGTCATTATTCAACATTGTCTGCATAGATTCCTTATAAAAAACATACTCCATCACCACTAGAGAACCACCTTTATCAGCTGGTCTCACTGCGATGGAACGATCATTACATAAAACCTCCAAAGCTTCTTTTTCTTCTCTGTTTAAATTATAGAAGCATTTTTTTTAAATACCACTATCACGTATCTTATATATTTCTTTTATACATGCTTTTTCGAATGTCTCAATAGCAGCATTGTTTACAGGAATATAGCTACTTGGTTTCTTAAAAATGTTCACACAGCTGTTACTCATATTATTGTCACCAAACTGAGATTTAAGCATAAGATGCCTAGTTAACATTTTAAGTTCTATAATATTGTCAGTCACATCCATTCTACTTGCCAGTACAAAGGATTTCCCTTTGTTCAATACACTTATCTCAGAATCAGTTAAAATCTGCCGTGATATATTCCATACTAATGGATGTTGGATTATTGCCACATTTTCTTGAGCATCATAGGTTGTTCCTCTTCTATGGACGCTTTCCGTTTCATCCTTCCTCTGCTCGTGGAGTGGTTCCGAAAATTTGTAATTCGTATAGGATACGGTGAAGAAAGAGCCGTGCTGTCAGATAGAACTGATGACATATGGCTTCTTTCTGCAAATTTGCTCCTCTCTCAGGCCTCTGTATCTCACTGCTGCTTGTGGAATCAGAGGGAGGTGTGGTAGGAAGTGGCATTACAGCATTAGAGTTCTCTGTTGTATCTCTAAGAAGAGAATTGGCAAGCTCAATTGGTTGCTTAGGAACAAATTGAGTTTTAATGGGCTGAGTAGAGCTACTGCTATTCACAGCATTGTTATGTTCTTTGGGCTAAGCAAAGACACGCCCACTAGAAAAATCTTGTAAGTCCCTTTGCACTTTCTTTTTCTTATAGCCCATCAGTTGCTGATCATAAACAGATTTAAGTTCCAAAACATAGTCTAATTTTAAATCAACAATAGCATGCGGATATTTTTCATACAGTTCTGCTTGCAGTTTACAGACATTGGATGTTATAGCGAGTTCTTCTGGCTTAAAGAAATCTATTTGTATTTGCATATAATTGCGACTGGTTTCTAAGTTAAAGGGACACTATCTCGTTACTAAAATCCCTTTTCTGCCTCGGACCGAAGCTGAAAACATTGCCACCCACTTAGCTAAACACCTCCCTTTTTGTGACATCATTAGAGAGGCTGTAACAATCCCATCCACCCACCTTAACATCCTCCCATTCCAGTTTTGTTTTCCCCCTATAAACTGAGCGACCATTGCTATAGTTCCTGTATAGGGACATCTTTTAAATATTGCTCTTATAGGTTTAAAGTTGCAAGAATAATATTTGTCTAAGCGTGCAGCTTTTAAATCTATGAAGTCTGAAATGCAAATATATCACATTTATGTAGTAGGTTCCACGTTTTTTTTAATCTAAAACTTAAGCGCTCCGTGAAGGCAGGAACACACCAGTAACTGTTTCTACAAATGTAGCAAACAGATTGCTACAGTGTAAAACGTAAAAGGTGCATTTTTGTTTTTTTTTTATTTAGCATGAGCTGAAGCTCCGTGAAAGAGGAATACTGTAGCATCTGTTTCTACAATGTAGCAAACAGATTGTTACAGTGTAAACGCAAAGGTGCATTTTTGTTTTTTATTTAAAACATGAGCCAAGCGCTCCGTGAAGGCAGGAACACACAGTAGCAACTGATTCTACAATGTAGCAAAGAGATTGCTACACTGTAAACGAAGAGGAGCATTTTGTTTTTTATCTAAAACGAGCTCCGTGAAGGCAACACACTGTAGCAACTGTTTCTACAATGTAGCAAAACAGATTGCTGCAGTGTGTGTTCCAAAAGGTGCATTTTTTTTTGTTTTTTTAAAACATGAGCGCTGAAGCGCTCCGTGAAGGCAGGAACACACTGTAGCAACTGTTTCTACAAAGTAGCAAACAGATTGCTACAGTGTAAACGAAGAGGTGCATTTTTTTTTATCTAAAACTTGAGCGCTGAAGCGCTCCGTGAAGGCAGGAACACACTGTAGCAACTGTTTCTACAATGTAGCAAACAGATTGCTACAGTGTAAACGAAAAGGTGCATTTTTTTTTTTTTTTTTTTATCTAAAACTTGAGCGCTGAAGCGCTCCGTAAAGGCAGGGACAAACTGTAGCAACTGTTTCTACAAAGTAGCAAACAGATTGCTACAGTGTAAATGAAGAGGTGCATTTTTTTTTTATCTACAACTTGAGCGCTGAAGCGCTCCGTGAAGGCAGGAACACACTGTAGCAACTGTTTCTACAAAGTAGCAAACAGATTGCTACAGTGTAAATGAAGAGGTGCATTTTTTTTTTATTAAAACATGAGTGAGTTCTCTCATTTTACTCACAGATTTCTACCGACGTCTCTGGCATATTAGCAGGAAAGTACCGCATTTGGGGTCTTTAAAAATTCACGTTCCTCAAAGTTCCGCATTGAAATACTCTGTCATTGGCACATTTCAGTGTCGTCAGGGAATTTTTTTTTTTTTTAGTGAAATACTCTGTCAC
>NW_025050495.1:0-13251 GCF_019279795.1 Protopterus annectens
CACACCTGCCGTAGTCACAACACTAGCCTGTTCAATGCCACCACCTGCCAACTGCCCATCATCTGTGGCCACTGGTGATGGGGTATGTCTGGGCATTCTCACTGTGTGCGGGGATGGTGTGGACAAGAGTGAGATGCCAACCAATGGCACAGATTCAGCCCCTGACAACCCCAACTGTAACTCACTATTCCTATCATCATTGTCAGAGTCTTCACAGATAATGACATCAGTTTCCAAAAGGGAGGGCCCCCAAACCCCATTGCCACCTGTGAAGGGAAGACAACATATGTACATTAATACCTGCACTTTGACATTGACTGGTGTGTATATATATATATATATATATATATATATATATATATATATATATGTATATAAATATATATATATATATATATATATATATATATATATATATATATATATATATATATATATATATATATATATATATATATATATATATATATATATATATATATATATATATATATATATATATATATATATATATACACACACACACACACACACACACACACACACACACACACACATATATGTATATACACACACACACACTTACAGGTGAGGTGGCACAACTCTGTTACACAGACCATACATTACCCAAATGGTGACATGCATGATGCACAGGCCTCAACATCATGCATTGCAGTAGTTTTACTACATGTATAGAAGTGAGAAAAAGCGCCACAAATATAACTTCCACAATAAATAAAAAACAAAGCACTTGGAGCCACCAATACCATGAACTACGACTTTATTAGACAGAAACTAACACAAAAAAAGCTTTACTTGTTCACCGCGTTTTTCGTCAACCATGTAACTTCTTCAGCAAAAACCACAGCATACATCACTCCACCTTATTATACATATTATCACCCAAGTTAATCCAATCACATTAAACATTCATTTTGCCTTAATTGTTAATAAAAGCAGTCACAAAGGAAGCTGTTTTTCTTAAAAGAACATACATACAAAAACATTTTCTCTAAAGGGTAACAGATTATTTACCTCTGATCTACTTTAAAATATATATATATATATATATATATATATATATATATAATATGAAATCATACTAAAAACTGTCATCTATTATTATAAAATATACTATAGATTTATAAAAATACAAAATTATCTAATATATATATATATATATATATATATATATATATAAATATATATATATGTGAATGTAAAATACAAAATACATGACCGCCCTCTTGTGATAAAAATAATTATTGAATCTAAAACATAGCTAGTCTTTCATACTAAAAATTTTAAATAACTTTTTATCCCTAGCCAAATATAAAAAATATAAAAGAAATATTCAAGCATACTCATAAGAGTTCTTTAAAACACTCTTACAAAACAGAGCACTACAACCATTTATTATAATCTTGTGGCTCTTAATTTCAGTACAGGTACCATTGAAATATGCTCATTTAACACTGGTGTCTTACATGCCTCTAATATTAGTTGCCAGTACAGTTCCCTGACCTCAATCCTGTTTTCCAAATCACCTCCTCTAATATCCGGTGGGATTATTTCCAGTACAGAAAACAAAAAATTAGCTTCTTTACATATTGTACTGTGTTTGAAAAGGGCATTTCTCTGATCTTGCCTATGCATCTCATAGGTGTGGTCATAAATTCTTCTTCTTAATGCCCTCTATGTTTTCCCTACATAAAAGGAGGTACATTTTTTACATTCGGCCAGGTAAACTATACCATTTGTATCACAATTAGCATGTGTCTTGCTTACCAGTAGTCCATCCCTACCTAGTAAGTAACAACATTCTTTATTCATCACATATTTACATTGTATACATCTGCCACATTTATATGTGCACTTTTTCCTGTTATTTTCCTCACCATATCTTGAATTGTTTTTTTAAATATTTTTAATGTTCCTATCCTTTCTATAACTAAACATAATGGGTTGCTTGAAAATTGTATTTAAATCTGAGAATTCCGAAAACCTTTTCCAATTTCTATTAACTATTTGTCTAATTAGACCTGCCTCACAATTAAAATTCAACATAAATGAACTATTATAGTTCTTAGCCACCATTTCGTTTTATTTGTTACTAAAATTTATGCTGTTCATCCTTTGTAAATGAATTCTTAATATTGGACCAAATCTGTCTCCCCTCTCATTCATAACTTGTTCCTTCACTTCATTTATTCGATATTCGGGATATTTTCTTTCTATAAACATCTGCTTTAAATTACTGCACTCCTTTTCAAATTATTTATTCTCAGTGGTCATCCTTGATATTCTAATGTATTGTCCTTTGGCCAAATTTCTCTTTTGTTTAAATGGGTGGGCACTAGTAAAATATAAATATGAATATGAAAATGTTTCTTTTCTAAAAATCTTTGACTCAAAGGTCTTATTAGCATAGTTTTTATAAATAGTCACATCCAAATAATTTAATATCTATCTGTTAAATTTATGTGTACATTTAAGAAAACTAGTGGTATTGTTTATATACAGTAAAAATTCAGCCAGTTTTTCTTCCCCTTCAGTCCAAAAAAAAACACAAATCATCCAGGTATCTTTTTAAAAAGCTCCAATAATTAATATACGGTGGAATAAGTAGAAATTTACTTCCCAAGTAGAACAATATTTTCATAACTGGGGGCACAACAGGCCCCCATAGCAACTCCTTGTAACTGGCTGAAATTTTTTTCTTCAAATACTATGAAATTGTTTAATAGAACTAATTCTAGTAATTCCATTATAACTCTTAGTTCTTTCCAATTAAATTTCTTAGTGTCCAAAAGGCCTTCTAAAAACCACTCCATCCCTACATCGCGTGGGATAACGGAAAACAGGTCAACAATATCCACTGTGGGTGGTTGAGGAGAAGGGTAGTTTGAATGAAGAGGTCAAAGCTAGAATCAGAGGGGCTGCAGCCAACTGGCATAGAGTATCATGTGTAGTATATGACAGAAGAATGCCAAAGAAGCTGAAAAGTAAGGTGTATAAGACAGTGGTGCGACCAGTACTACTGTATGGTACAGAAACCTGGGCAGTAAAGGCAGAACAGTTGAAGAAGCTAGAGGTGATGGAAATGAAGTGCCTGAGAAAGGTGGTAGGATGCACACTGCGGGACAGGCGAAGAAATGAGGACATAAGAGCAGAAGCCAAAGTAGCTCCAATTGCAGAAAAAATCAAAGAAAACAGATTACAATGGTATGGGCACATGTGTAGAAAAGCAGAAGACAATCTGGTGAGGGAGATTTGGGACAGACAGGAAGAAGGTAAGAGGAAGCGAGGGCATCCAGCAAAGAGGTGGATGGATTGTGTGAAAGAAGATCTGCGATAGTCAGGCATAAGTGTTGAAGAAGGCAGGAGAGTGGCACTGAATCGAGAGAGTTGGCGACAGTTAATACGATACCCCAACCCCATGTAAATGGGAAAAAGGGGATGATGATGATGATGATGATGATGAATATCCACTGTTAAAATTATTGTATCATTATCAAATAATCTTTGTTCAACTTTTCTTAACAAATCCCAGGAATCTTTTAAAAAGCCTTCTCGGTTTATCCAAACTTTTTTAATTTTAGAATCTATGAATTTCACCAAAGGGTATGTTTTTGAACCAGAGGCCGAGACAATTGGTCTAATTGGGGGGTTTTGAATGTTTTTATGCACTTTTACTATCCCAAAAATGACAGGGATCAAAGGTTTTTCTACATGTAAAAAAAATCAAAGGTTTGTTTATCAATTAACTCTTCTTTTAAAAGCTCTTTAAGTACAAAATCAATTTTAGAATGAGCAGTATTTATCTCAAGGGATATTATTTCGTATTTGCTCTAATTTCTTAATAATTCTTCCATTTTAGCCCCGTATATAATATTGTCCATGATAACCATTCCTCCACCTTTATCTGGCCTTGAGATTCTTATGTTCTTATTTTCACTCAGCTGTTTCAATAAACTCCTCTCCTGCCGAGTCAGATTCAACACTATTTTTGACTTACTCAAAACTTCTCTAAGTTCTCTAAAACTACCACCTCGAAGTTTTTAAGCTGTGGATGTAGGGCAGGGTTACTTATACTTTTCTTTTTAAGCTCTTTATTAGTAGTGGAGAAAGGTTGTTTAGTCAAATTGCTGTTATTTTCAAACAGCAGTTCAAATTTTTTCTTTCTAGTAAATAATTTTAAATCAATTAGAATCTTACTAATGTCACTTTTACATTTTGGGACAAATTTCAGTCCCTTCATAAAAGGTTTTAAATGCCATTCATTGATTTCTAAACTACAATAGTTGAAAATATTATAATTTTGAAACCTAAACACATCTGAATTAACTTTAATGATACCCCCATCATTTTTTAAGCATTCTCCCTAATTCCCTTCCAAGACATTCCCTCTTTGTTGTGATTCTGTGCTATCGGCCTGTTCCTGATTCTTTCTGACCACCATGGTAAAGGGAATTCTAAAGGGTCAGTAATACTGTATTCTTGATTCTCAAAATGATCAAATTCCTGTTCCCCATCTTCAAATCTATTACTATTATAGTTACTGTTATTATGCTTGTCATTCCCCCCTCCAGTTTTCCATCCATTACCATTAACAGCATTCATTTCTATTCCAGCCGCATTGAACCTCAACCTTTTACTATACCCATGTTCCTCCTTATTCCCCATCACATAAGTCCTACCATTCCCAAACACTTGTTTAGTTCTAGGATAACTTCTGTTTTCTTTATATTCAAGAATATCCCTTTCAGTTTTACTAGATTTCCTCCTGGAAATATTTAGACATTTGTCATCAATTTTCTTTTTAATATCAAAGTATTTGCTCCTTTCATTATCTACTGTAAACAGTAAATCTTGCAAAACAGTCATTAATTTCCTCAATTTTTTTAAATAACTCTTGCATCTCAGCCTCATTATCCTTAATAATAACTCTCATAATGGTGAACCCACATCTATCAAAAATATGTACTAATTCTTTAAAAAGTGCTTCCTTTGTGTTGTTTGGATATTTAAAAACTCGAAGCACTTTGGGCACAATTTCAAGTGATAAACATTGCTTTAAATATAAGTTATCCAAGTGCAGTGTTTTATATTTCAACATTACATCATGTAACAAACAAACATTTAAACAAAAGAGAAATTTGGTCAAAGGACAATACATTAGAATATCAAGGATGACCACTGAGAATAAAGAATTTGAAAATGAGTGCAGTAATTTAAAGCAGATGTTTATAGAAAGAAAATATCCGGAATATCTAATAAATGAAATGAAGGAACAAATTGTGAATGGGAGGGGAGACAGATTTGGTCCAATATTAGGAATTAATTTACAAAGGATGAACAACATAAATTTTAATAACAAACAAAATGAAATGGTGGCTAAGAACTATAATAGTTCATTTATGTTGAATTTTAATTGCGAGGCAGGTCTAGTTAGACAAATAGTTAATAGAAATTGGAAAAGGTTTTCGGAGTTCTCAGATTTAAATACAATTTTCAAGCAACCCGTTATGTTTAGTTATAGAAAGGTTAGGAACATTAAAAATATTTAAAAAAAACAATTCAAGATATGGTGAGGTAAATAACAGGAAAAAAGGGCACATATAAATGTGGCAGATGTACACAATGTAAATATGTGATGAATAAAGAATGTCATTACTTACTGGGTAGGGATAGACTAGTGGTAAGCAAGACACATGCTAATTGTGATACAAATGGTATAGTTTACCTGGCCGAATGTAAAAAATGTTCCTCCTTTTATGTGGTGAAAACGTAGAGGGCATTAAGAAGAAGAATTTATGACTACACAATGACATGCGTAGGCAAGATCAGATAAATGCCCTTTACAAACACAATACAATATATAAAGAAGCTAATTTCTTGCTTTTTGTACTGGAAATAATCCCACCGGATATTAGAGGAGGTGATTGGGAAAACAGGATTGAGGTCAGGGAACTGTACTCACAACTAATATTAGAGGCATGTAAGACAACAGGGTTACATGAGCATATTTCAATGGTACCTGTACTGAAATTAAGAGCCGCAAGATTATAATAAATGGTTGTAGTGGAACTCTTATGAGTATGCTTGAATATTTCTTTTATATTTTTTATATTTGGCAAAGGTATAAAAAGTTATTTAAAATTTTTAGTATGAAAGACTAGCTATGTTTTAGATTCAATAATTATTTTTATCACAAGAGGGCGGTCATGTATTTCTTATTTTACATTCACATCTTTTATATATATATTTATATATATATATATATATATATATATATATATATATATATATATATATATATATATATATATATATATATATATATATATATATATATATATGTGTGTGTGTATATATATATATATATATATATATATATATATATATATATATATATATATATATTTATATATATAAATATATATATATATATTTATATATATATATATATATATATATTTATATTTATATATTTATATATATATATTTAATAGATAATTTTGTATTTTTATAAATCTATAGTATATTTTATAATAGATGACAGTTTTAGTATGATTTCATATTAAATATATATATATTGTAAAGTAGATCTGAGGTGAATAATCTTTGTTACCCTTTAGAGAAAATGTTTTTGTATGTATGTTGTTTTAAGAAAAACAGCTTCCTTTGTGGCTGCTTTTGTTAACAATTAAGGCAAAGTGAATGTTTAATGTGATTGGATTAACTTGGGTGATAATATGTATAATAAGGGGGAGTGATGTATGCTGTGGTTTTTGCTGAAGAAGTTACATGGTTGACGAAAAACGCGGTGAACAAGTTAAGTGTTTTTTTGTATTAGTTTCTGTCTAATAAAGTCGTAGTTTGTGGAATTGGTGGCTCCAAGTGCTTCATTTTTTATTTACTACATGTACCTAACAACATAGAGCTCTGGGATATGTGATTAGTGTTAGTATGTGATGGCCCTTCCCCAGCAGAGACTGCACCCATGTACGCATCATTGCTGTTCACCTGTATAGCACAGTGGCAAGTACTACAGCACATACCTCACAGCTGTAGAGATCCCGCAGTATGTGTAGAAGTCCGGCTGATATGTTGTCTCTATTTCTCATAACCCCTGCGTTTCTCTGATACATAAGTGGGATGATCTGAGGAGTGACATCACTGATTAATGACATACATTTGAGTGTCATACCTCCAAACCAGCAGTAAATGTATGGTCAAACAATTCCTGTTACACCACCAACTTTCTAACCTTACAGTGGATATGAGGACTGAAACACTAAAGGTGGAGGAGTGTCAATATTCACCAAGGATATTCACACCACCAGGCTAGTTGGCCAACACAAAGTGTCTGAAATTCTCCAAGTGCAACTAACACTAGGTAAGACTGCAATCCAAATTGTAGCTTGCTACAGATCCCCCACCATACCCCAAGATTCTCACTACACCTTTTTAAACATAATGGAAAATCTTAAGATAGAACCAGACACCTAATACTGGGTGATTTTAACTACCCTGCCATTAACAGGGAAAACTACTCATGTATCAAGTCCAACGGTTCTTGGAATTCATAAATTCCAACACCCTGGATCAACTAATCCATAGTCCCTCCAGGGGCTCCAATATCCTAGACCTGGTCATTACCAACATGGCAAATCAATGCTCCATACCTATGGTCACCCCTCGTTAGTCAGGTCTGACCATAAGATAATCACCCTTAACATCCACATCCCACCCCACCCCCAGTAAAGAAACCACCATAAAAACTTCTCCAAAGCCAACTTCATGCTACTCAAGTCAGAAGTGACAAACTTCATGACACCCATGCAGACGGGAACTGAAAGTTCAACTGCTGAATCCTACACTAAGGCACTGTACGAGCACATCCACTCATGCATGAATCGTGCCATCCCAAATAGAACCAAAATGCTCTCATCCAAAAAAGGAAGCCAATCTGGTGGTCCCCTGCCATAAACAAACTTTACAACAAAAGGAAGAAACTTTTGCAGAAAAGAGGAAAATCCCAGGATGCAAAACTCCTTACTAGCCTCAGTAAGAAACTGAGATCCCTCATAAAATCCTCCAAAGCTAGTTATGAAAATAAAATTGCCAAGATTCCCAAGACAACCACAAAGCATTCTATAACTATGTCAAGAATCTAAATGGCAATGCTCAGATCTGCTCTGAGCTAAAACAGAATGGCAATAAATATACTGATCCAAAGGATATTGCCAATATCCTGGCAGATCGATTCAGTGCCAACTTCACCCCCCTCTCACCCCTAAATGGCCCATCTCAATACCAGAAGATTGCCAAATTCCAGTAATAACGGCCACAGGTCCAAAATGCACTCTCTAAAGCCAAGAATACAGCATCCATGGGACCAGATGACATCCCGGGCTGTGTACTACATGAACTACAATATGAACTGGCACCTCACCTAAGTGTCATGTTTAATCATAGCCTCACCTCAGGTTTCGTGACCACTGAGTGGCGCAGAGCTACAGTTATCCCAATCCACAAGGGGATCCACCTTGGATCCCGGCTTCACCGTCCCATCAGTCTGACAAGCCTTATCTGCAAGGCCATGGGCGTATTATCATGGAACTTATAAACAAAGACATTGGCAACCTTCAAACACTGGACCCCACCCAGTTTGGGTTTGTGAAGGGCCGATCTTGTCTCCTGAACCTGATTGACTTCTTTGAATCAGTCTCCAGAGCCATGGACAAGGGTAAGGTGGTCCACACAGCCTATCTAGACCTTGCCAAGGCCTTTGACACCATCCCCACTCTGGAATCATAGATAAACTTACTAAGTTGGGTATTAATCCCTATGTCACCCAATGGGTTGCTAAATGGCTTACTGATAGAACCCACACTGTAAAAGTAGCCAACTCCAAATCCAGCTCCAGACAAGTGACAAGTGGAGTACCTCAGGGTTCAGTCCTGGGGCGCTCTTGTTTGGCATCTACTTCTCTGAAGTACAGGTCAACACTAAGGGACTCTGACTAACAAAGTTTGCAGATGACTGCAAACTGGGAGCCATTATTGAATCCCCAAATGATGTGGATACTCTACCAAAGGGCCTTACAGAAACAGATGCTTGGTGCCAGAGCCATGGGCTCAAGCTCAATGCCAAGAAATGTATTGTTATCCCCTTTGGGAAAAAACATGTATCCATGAATTACCATATAGGTGGCAGTACACTAAACACAGAAAGTGTGATAAGAGACTTAGGGACACAGGTGGACAGTGGTCTCACCTTCGATAACCACATCGCCACAACAGTCAGGAAATCCTTCTATGTGGCACACCTCATCACGAAGGGTTTTCATCCAGAAAAAAGGAGGTCATTGTCCCACTGTACTCCTCCCTCATTAGACCCATTACAGAATACAACGCCCCATTTAGTATGTACCTCTCAAGACATCTGCAACAACTGGAAAGGCCTCAGAAATACCTCACTAAAAGAATCACAGGCCTAAAGCAGATGCCCTGCTGACCACCTTAAAAACTCCAGCTATACTCTGTCATATCGTCTACTCAGAGGCAATCTCTGCTTAACATACAAGGCCATGTCAAACCCAGAGCTGTTGGACATGCTACACTTAAAGAAATCCCAATCCCTCAGAGCTACACGCTCCAGGGATCTAAACCTTGTCATCACAATAAACAAAACATGCTGGAGGGATAGGTTCCTGACCCAGAGACTCCCCAGACTCTGGAATAGATTGCCCATACATGTCAAGCAGAGTGCCTCTTTGGACCTCTTCAAGAGGAACCTTGACGTTTGGATGGGAGAAAGGAAATTCACCCCAGGGATCACGTCAGTCGCCCTGATAGACAGGGGTCCAGGAAAGTAAATAATGTGGGAAGAAATAGCCAGGAAATTGTTATGGCTAGGCCTGTATAGGCTCTAGGGCTGATAGCCTAGTACCATCCTTTGAACCTATGAACCTATGATAAATGTACATAACACTGTTAGCATGCCATGTTCTTGTAATATACAAGATGAGACCATGATAATGCATTCAAATATGTTACACACCATTAATGTTACATATGACCTGTGCAATCCAATTGATAAACAAACACGTGTTACATATAAAATATGACTGCAATATGTACAATATTGTGATTGCATAATTGTGCACACCCTTAAAATGATACTTTGTTGAAGCACCTTGTAAGTGGCTTACATCATTCACTCTGCTTGTGAAGGTGTCTATCAGCATGGCATATCTTGACTTGGCATTATTTGGCCACTCTTCCATTCAAAGGTCACCTAATGCTGTTAGATTGCAAGGGCAGCTCATGTGTTCAGCCCTCGTCAGATCACACTGGTGTTTTTCTATCTGGTGTAGGTGTAGACTCTTGCTGGGCTAACCCATAGTCATGAGTGTGTTCAGGTATAGCCATTCTTAGGTAACTTTGGATGTATGCTTTGGGTCTTTGTCATATTGAAGGCTGACACACCTCCCCATCCTCAGCATTCTTGCAGACACCTGATGGATTTTGGCCAGATGTGGGTATTATTTGAAAATGTTCAGTATTCCCACCATTGTGCCTACAGGCCCTGTTCTGTCTTTTGAATGGAATCCCCACAGTGGGCCACTGCCACCAGTTTGATTCACCATGGGGATGTTGGTCTTCAGGTTATGAGAGGTGTTGCTTGTGCACCACACATACCTTTTGGTATTGTGGCTGTGAGGTTGATCCATAGTCTCATTACCCTGTGGCACATTTTCACACATGCCTTTGGGAGATGTGATGTGCTGTATTGCAATTTGTATCCACGTCTGGATGTTTTTTGGTGTGGGGAAATGCTTCGATCTTCTGACCCTACCCCATAGGCCAGACAAATGCAGAATATGGGAGAGTGTTCCCACAGGTTGTACACAACATCACTACTAGCAAGAGATTCCTGCAACTCCCTCAGTGTTTCTGTCTGTTCCCTGGCAGCCTCCATGACCAGGTCTTGCCATATCTTATCATCATTTTTGGAGGGAAGTCAGGTTCTTTTCAACACCACTGTTGTCCCATATTCAATCCACGTTTTGAAAACTGCCTCAACTGTGTTCCATGGTGTATGCAATGCTGTGGTAATGTTGTTGTATGCTACTCTTGACTGATACCTAACAAATATGAGATACCTTTGCGGCTTTGTAAGCTGTCTGCAAGCCATGGCTGTTTCAGGCAACTGAGCAAATGTCATGATTGGACAGCAGACTGTTGTTTGGTGTTACTCAGAGTGCCTTTACTTGATGACAGGTATGTACCCAAGCAGACTTTATGCTGTCAGTAAATCACAAGCTGCTGCAATAACATATTATTTGAAGGGTGTGCACACATATACATCCAGCTTATTGTCAGGTTTGTATAGTCCATATTTGGTGCCCAGCAGATTGATTGGTTTTACATGTGAATTTTTCATGTCATAGGT
Source organism: Protopterus annectens (assembly GCF_019279795.1). Taxonomy (NCBI): domain Eukaryota; kingdom Metazoa; phylum Chordata; order Ceratodontiformes; family Protopteridae; genus Protopterus; species Protopterus annectens. Next base: position 11,467 of record NW_025050495.1, read on the forward strand.
CAAATTACAGATTGGAAAAGGTGCGGACTGACATATTGTGCTCTCAGTTTGGATATATATCACAAATACCTGGCATCTTAAGAGGAGTGTGTAAACTTTTTATATCAACTATATGATGGTAATGTTTCACACATGTCCCTACCTTAAGCCGTTTATCCCCCAATTTTGTCAGTCTTTGTCCAGAAGTCTTGTACTGATAGGTCATGACATATGCTACAGGGATGTTACATTCTCATCAGATAGGCCCTTGTGGTGGCCACTGTGATGCAATGCAGTTAATCCCAACACAAGTGAACATGCACATAAAGCAATATGGCTATGAGTGATAGTTGTGTGCATGGTACATTGCATGGCCTTCACATGCCTGGGGTATTGGCAAACCACAATAGAAAAATTGCATACTCACCAGCTGCAGGCTGCCATCCCACATGCAGACCGGAGGGACCTAGGTAGTTGTCAGAGGGAAGTATAGTCAGCAGACCCACATGTAGCATTGGTACAGGATGGATGCAGCATGTCTGCACATTTACAGAGCCTTCCCCAGTACTACACAATTTGCTGTCCTTCACCATAGATGTGCACATCTGTGCATTAGAAAACCACATCCACAATTGCAATCTGGCATGACACATGCACGTAGATACTCTACAATTACAAGTATGTCTGCTATGCTAGTCTAGTAATCCACACTGGGGCCTTACCTCCACACTCCTTATCCATTGTCTGGGTGCCACCCACTGCCAGTATGTGGGGGGTCTGTACTCTGATGTTGTACTGGGATGGGTGCTTCAAGGTACCCGAGGAACTCCCCAGTGGTTGTCAGCGGGACAGCATGGCCAGGCCCACACCTGTGGCTGTGTGGTCCCTGGTCACTGCAACAGCCCATTGCAGGGCATGGTGTATGAGGTCACTTTCACAATGCCGGACCTGCTCGCATGTGCATGCATGCAGGCCATCATTTCCCTGTGGACAAGGTCATCCCACAGGCCAGTCCTCTCCTGAAGATGTTGCTGGCTCCAGCCAATCATTACAGCATGGTTCTGTAGGACGGCTTCTATCATTATATTTGTCTCAGCCGCTGAGAAAGTTGACCTTTGCTGATGCAACATTGCACCTGGAAGACATAAAAAGGGAGACACATCACAAGACCTCATACATTTGGCAACAGTATGTACAGAACCTGCACAGCTACATTCAATACCAGTAGACCCCAATCACAACCACACCATATCCCTGTAATCTATCAGCACTGTATCTACTTGCATTGCACTGCTGGTCCTGATGTGTTATATTCCTCCCAATGAGGGTTAGTTGATTTCGGAATCCTGTACTCCTCATTTATATTGGTGTAGAGGGATGACATTGGCCATCTTCCATGCAGATGGGGTGTGGATGGTGCCAACGCTTGGTGTGACTACAGTGTGTAATGGAGCTGGGTGAACATGCCTGAGTTCATGTTGGATTCAGACAGTGATGTTATCAGGTCCCATGGATACTTATGTTTGTTGCCTTTCAGTAGGCAATATGTACCTGGTCACTGGTGATGAGGAGAGGGGTGTGGGTGCTGTGCAGATCCACCTATAGTGATGCTGAGCCAGGGGGTGATGTTTGCCCTAAATCTATCTGCAGCAGGTTGGCTATAGCCATGTTGTGTGTGTATGTGGTCTAATTGGCCACCATTACAGGGTGGGTTGGCTTGTTGTCTCAGAGACTGCAGACATATTTAGAGAAGGCCTCGTGACTGGCCTTGGTAGATGTCTCCAATTTGTACTCATAGTTAGCCTT
>NW_025050496.1:0-11011 GCF_019279795.1 Protopterus annectens
CTGACAGCATTTAACAGTATGTTTAATAATTACAAGTATCAAATACACTGACAGCATTTAACAGTATGTTTAATAATTACAAGTATCAAATACACTGACAGCATTTAACAGTATGTTTAATAATTACAAGTATCAAATACACTGACAGCATTTAACAGTATGTTTAATAATTACAAGTATCAAATACACTGACAGCATTAAGTATCAAATACACTGACAGCATTTAACAGTATGTTTAATAATTACAAGTATCAAATACACTGACAGCATTTAACAGTATGTTTAATAATTACAAGTATCAAATACACTGACAGCATTTAACAGTATGTTTAATAATTACAAGTATCAAATACACTGACAGCATTTAACAGTATGTTTAATAATTACAAGTATCAAATACACTGACAGCATTTAACAGTATGTTTAATAATTACAAGTATCAAATACACTGACAGCATTTAACAGTATGTTTAATAATTACAAGTATCAAATACACTGACAGCATTTAATAGTATGTTTAATAATTACAAGTATCAAATACACTGACAGCATTTAATAGTATGTTTAATAATTACAAGTATCAAATACACTGACAGCATTTAATAGTATGTTTAATAATTACAAGTATCAAATACACTGACAGCATTTAACAGTATGTTTAATAATTACAAGTATCAAATACACTGACAGCATTTAACAGTATGTTTAATAATTACAAGTATCAAATACACTGACAGCATTTAACAGTATGTTTAATAATTACAAGTATCAAATACACTGACAGCATTTAACAGTATGTTTAATAATTACAAGTATCAAATACACTGACAGCATTTAACAGTATGTTTAATAATTACAAGTATCAAATACACTGACAGCATTTAACAGTATGTTTAATAATTACAAGTATCAAATACACTGACAGCATTTAACAGTATGTTTAATAATTACAAGTATCAAATACACTGACAGCATTTAACAGTATGTTTAATAATTACAAGTATCAAATACACTGACAGCATTTAACAGTATGTTTAATAATTACAAGTATCAAATACACTGACAGCATTTAACAGTATGTTTAATAATTACAAGTATCAAATACACTGACAGCATTTAATAGTATGTTTAATAATTACAAGTATCAAATACACTGACAGCATTTAACAGTATGTTTAATAATTACAAGTATCAAATACACTGACAGCATTTAACAGTATGTTTAATAATTACAAGTATCAAATACACTGACAGCATTTAATAGTATGTTTAATAATTACAAGTATCAAATACACTGACAGCATTTAATAGTATGTTTAATAATTACAAGTATCAAATACACTGACAGCATTTAACAGTATGTTTAATAATTACAAGTATCAAATACACTGACAGCATTTAACAGTATGTTTAATAATTACAAGTATCAAATACACTGACAGCATTTAACAGTATGTTTAATAATTACAAGTATCAAATACACTGACAGCATTTAACAGTATGTTTAATAATTACAAGTATCAAATACACTGACAGCATTTAACAGTATGTTTAATAATTACAAGTATCAAATACACTGACAGCATTTAACAGTATGTTTAATAATTACAAGTATCAAATACACTGACAGCATTTAACAGTATGTTTAATAATTACAAGTATCAAATACACTGACAGCATTTAACAGTATGTTTAATAATTACAAGTATCAAATACACTGACAGCATTTAACAGTATGTTTAATAATTACAAGTATCAAATACACTGACAGCATTTAACAGTATGTTTAATAATTACAAGTATCAAATACACTGACAGCATTTAACAGTATGTTTAATAATTACAAGTATCAAATACACTGACAGCATTTAACAGTATGTTTAATAATTACAAGTATCAAATACACTGACAGCATTTAACAGTATGTTTAATAATTACAAGTATCAAATACACTGACAGCATTTAATAGTATGTTTAATAATTACAAGTATCAAATACACTGACAGCATTTAATAGTATGTTTAATAATTACAAGTATCAAATACACTGACAGCATTTAATAGTATGTTTAATAATTACAAGTATCAAATACACTGACAGCATTTAATAGTATGTTTAATAATTACAAGTATCAAATACACTGACAGCATTTAACAGTATGTTTAATAATTACAAGTATCAAATACACTGACAGCATTTAACAGTATGTTTAATAATTACAAGTATCAAATACACTGACAGCATTTAACAGTATGTTTAATAATTACAAGTATCAAATACACTGACAGCATTTAACAGTATGTTTAATAATTACAAGTATCAAATACACTGACAGCATTTAACAGTATGTTTAATAATTACAAGTATCAAATACACTGACAGCATTTAACAGTATGTTTAATAATTACAAGTATCAAATACACTGACAGCATTTAACAGTATGTTTAATAATTACAAGTATCAAATACACTGACAGCATTTAACAGTATGTTTAATAATTACAAGTATCAAATACACTGACAGCATTTAACAGTATGTTTAATAATTACAAGTATCAAATACACTGACAGCATTTAACAGTATGTTTAATAATTACAAGTATCAAATACACTGACAGCATTTAACAGTATGTTTAATAATTACAAGTATCAAATACACTGACAGCATTTAACAGTATGTTTAATAATTACAAGTATCAAATACACTGACAGCATTTAACAGTATGTTTAATAATTACAAGTATCAAATACACTGACAGCATTTAATAGTATGTTTAATAATTACAAGTATCAAATACACTGACAGCATTTAATAGTATGTTTAATAATTACAAGTATCAAATACACTGACAGCATTTAACAGTATGTTTAATAATTACAAGTATCAAATACACTGACAGCATTTAATAGTATGTTTAATAATTACAAGTATCAAATACACTGACAGCATTTAACAGTATGTTTAATAATTACAAGTATCAAATACACTGACAGCATTTAACAGTATGTTTAATAATTACAAGTATCAAATACACTGACAGCATTTAACAGTATGTTTAATAATTACAAGTATCAAATACACTGACAGCATTTAACAGTATGTTTAATAATTACAAGTATCAAATACACTGACAGCATTTAACAGTATGTTTAATAATTACAAGTATCAAATACACTGACAGCATTTAACAGTATGTTTAATAATTACAAGTATCAAATACACTGACAGCATTTAACAGTATGTTTAATAATTACAAGTATCAAATACACTGACAGCATTTAACAGTATGTTTAATAATTACAAGTATCAAATACACTGACAGCATTTAACAGTATGTTTAATAATTACAAGTATCAAATACACTGACAGCATTTAACAGTATGTTTAATAATTACAAGTATCAAATACACTGACAGCATTTAACAGTATGTTTAATAATTACAAGTATCAAATACACTGACAGCATTTAACAGTATGTTTAATAATTACAAGTATCAAATACACTGACAGCATTTAACAGTATGTTTAATAATTACAAGTATCAAATACACTGACAGCATTTAACAGTATGTTTAATAATTACAAGTATCAAATACACTGACAGCATTTAATAGTATGTTTAATAATTACAAGTATCAAATACACTGACAGCATTTAACAGTATGTTTAATAATTACAAGTATCAAATACACTGACAGCATTTAATAGTATGTTTAATAATTACAAGTATCAAATACACTGACAGCATTTAATAGTATGTTTAATAATTACAAGTATCAAATACACTGACAGCATTTAATAGTATGTTTAATAATTACAAGTATCAAATACACTGACAGCATTTAATAGTATGTTTAATAATTACAAGTATCAAATACACTGACAGCATTTAACAGTATGTTTAATAATTACAAGTATCAAATACACTGACAGCATTTAACAGTATGTTTAATAATTACAAGTATCAAATACACTGACAGCATTTAACAGTATGTTTAATAATTACAAGTATCAAATACACTGACAGCATTTAACAGTATGTTTAATAATTACAAGTATCAAATACACTGACAGCATTTAACAGTATGTTTAATAATTACAAGTATCAAATACACTGACAGCATTTAACAGTATGTTTAATAATTACAAGTATCAAATACACTGACAGCATTTAACAGTATGTTTAATAATTACAAGTATCAAATACACTGACAGCATTTAACAGTATGTTTAATAATTACAAGTATCAAATACACTGACAGCATTTAACAGTATGTTTAATAATTACAAGTATCAAATACACTGACAGCATTTAACAGTATGTTTAATAATTACAAGTATCAAATACACTGACAGCATTTAACAGTATGTTTAATAATTACAAGTATCAAATACACTGACAGCATTTAACAGTATGTTTAATAATTACAAGTATCAAATACACTGACAGCATTTAACAGTATGTTTAATAATTACAAGTATCAAATACACTGACAGCATTTAACAGTATGTTTAATAATTACAAGTATCAAATACACTGACAGCATTTAATAGTATGTTTAATAATTACAAGTATCAAATACACTGACAGCATTTAATAGTATGTTTAATAATTACAAGTATCAAATACACTGACAGCATTTAATAGTATGTTTAATAATTACAAGTATCAAATACACTGACAGCATTTAATAGTATGTTTAATAATTACAAGTATCAAATACACTGACAGCATTTAATAGTATGTTTAATAATTACAAGTATCAAATACACTGACAGCATTTAACAGTATGTTTAATAATTACAAGTATCAAATACACTGACAGCATTTAACAGTATGTTTAATAATTACAAGTATCAAATACACTGACAGCATTTAACAGTATGTTTAATAATTACAAGTATCAAATACACTGACAGCATTTAACAGTATGTTTAATAATTACAAGTATCAAATACACTGACAGCATTTAACAGTATGTTTAATAATTACAAGTATCAAATACACTGACAGCATTTAACAGTATGTTTAATAATTACAAGTATCAAATACACTGACAGCATTTAACAGTATGTTTAATAATTACAAGTATCAAATACACTGACAGCATTTAACAGTATGTTTAATAATTACAAGTATCAAATACACTGACAGCATTTAACAGTATGTTTAATAATTACAAGTATCAAATACACTGACAGCATTTAACAGTATGTTTAATAATTACAAGTATCAAATACACTGACAGCATTTAACAGTATGTTTAATAATTACAAGTATCAAATACACTGACAGCATTTAACAGTATGTTTAATAATTACAAGTATCAAATACACTGACAGCATTTAACAGTATGTTTAATAATTACAAGTATCAAATACACTGACAGCATTTAACAGTATGTTTAATAATTACAAGTATCAAATACACTGACAGCATTTAATAGTATGTTTAATAATTACAAGTATCAAATACACTGACAGCATTTAATAGTATGTTTAATAATTACAAGTATCAAATACACTGACAGCATTTAACAGTATGTTTAATAATTACAAGTATCAAATACACTGACAGCATTTAACAGTATGTTTAATAATTACAAGTATCAAATACACTGACAGCATTTAACAGTATGTTTAATAATTACAAGTATCAAATACACTGACAGCATTTAACAGTATGTTTAATAATTACAAGTATCAAATACACTGACAGCATTTAACAGTATGTTTAATAATTACAAGTATCAAATACACTGACAGCATTTAACAGTATGTTTAATAATTACAAGTATCAAATACACTGACAGCATTTAACAGTATGTTTAATAATTACAAGTATCAAATACACTGACAGCATTTAACAGTATGTTTAATAATTACAAGTATCAAATACACTGACAGCATTTAACAGTATGTTTAATAATTACAAGTATCAAATACACTGACAGCATTTAACAGTATGTTTAATAATTACAAGTATCAAATACACTGACAGCATTTAACAGTATGTTTAATAATTACAAGTATCAAATACACTGACAGCATTTAATAGTATGTTTAATAATTACAAGTATCAAATACACTGACAGCATTTAACAGTATGTTTAATAATTACAAGTATCAAATACACTGACAGCATTTAACAGTATGTTTAATAATTACAAGTATCAAATACACTGACAGCATTTAACAGTATGTTTAATAATTACAAGTATCAAATACACTGACAGCATTTAACAGTATGTTTAATAATTACAAGTATCAAATACACTGACAGCATTTAACAGTATGTTTAATAATTACAAGTATCAAATACACTGACAGCATTTAACAGTATGTTTAATAATTACAAGTATCAAATACACTGACAGCATTTAACAGTATGTTTAATAATTACAAGTATCAAATACACTGACAGCATTTAACAGTATGTTTAATAATTACAAGTATCAAATACACTGACAGCATTTAACAGTATGTTTAATAATTACAAGTATCAAATACACTGACAGCATTTAACAGTATGTTTAATAATTACAAGTATCAAATACACTGACAGCATTTAACAGTATGTTTAATAATTACAAGTATCAAATACACTGACAGCATTTAACAGTATGTTTAATAATTACAAGTATCAAATACACTGACAGCATTTAACAGTATGTTTAATAATTACAAGTATCAAATACACTGACAGCATTTAACAGTATGTTTAATAATTACAAGTATCAAATACACTGACAGCATTTAATAGTATGTTTAATAATTACAAGTATCAAATACACTGACAGCATTTAACAGTATGTTTAATAATTACAAGTATCAAATACACTGACAGCATTTAATAGTATGTTTAATAATTACAAGTATCAAATACACTGACAGCATTTAACAGTATGTTTAATAATTACAAGTATCAAATACACTGACAGCATTTAACAGTATGTTTAATAATTACAAGTATCAAATACACTGACAGCATTTAACAGTATGTTTAATAATTACAAGTATCAAATACACTGACAGCATTTAACAGTATGTTTAATAATTACAAGTATCAAATACACTGACAGCATTTAATAGTATGTTTAATAATTACAAGTATCAAATACACTGACAGCATTTAACAGTATGTTTAATAATTACAAGTATCAAATACACTGACAGCATTTAATAGTATGTTTAATAATTACAAGTATCAAATACACTGACAGCATTTAACAGTATGTTTAATAATTACAAGTATCAAATACACTGACAGCATTTAACAGTATGTTTAATAATTACAAGTATCAAATACACTGACAGCATTTAACAGTATGTTTAATAATTACAAGTATCAAATACACTGACAGCATTTAACAGTATGTTTAATAATTACAAGTATCAAATACACTGACAGCATTTAACAGTATGTTTAATAATTACAAGTATCAAATACACTGACAGCATTTAACAGTATGTTTAATAATTACAAGTATCAAATACACTGACAGCATTTAACAGTATGTTTAATAATTACAAGTATCAAATACACTGACAGCATTTAACAGTATGTTTAATAATTACAAGTATCAAATACACTGACAGCATTTAACAGTATGTTTAATAATTACAAGTATCAAATACACTGACAGCATTTAACAGTATGTTTAATAATTACAAGTATCAAATACACTGACAGCATTTAACAGTATGTTTAATAATTACAAGTATCAAATACACTGACAGCATTTAACAGTATGTTTAATAATTACAAGTATCAAATACACTGACAGCATTTAACAGTATGTTTAATAATTACAAGTATCAAATACACTGACAGCATTTAACAGTATGTTTAATAATTACAAGTATCAAATACACTGACAGCATTTAATAGTATGTTTAATAATTACAAGTATCAAATACACTGACAGCATTTAATAGTATGTTTAATAATTACAAGTATCAAATACACTGACAGCATTTAATAGTATGTTTAATAATTACAAGTATCAAATACACTGACAGCATTTAACAGTATGTTTAATAATTACAAGTATCAAATACACTGACAGCATTTAACAGTATGTTTAATAATTACAAGTATCAAATACACTGACAGCATTTAACAGTATGTTTAATAATTACAAGTATCAAATACACTGACAGCATTTAACAGTATGTTTAATAATTACAAGTATCAAATACACTGACAGCATTTAACAGTATGTTTAATAATTACAAGTATCAAATACACTGACAGCATTTAACAGTATGTTTAATAATTACAAGTATCAAATACACTGACAGCATTTAACAGTATGTTTAATAATTACAAGTATCAAATACACTGACAGCATTTAACAGTATGTTTAATAATTACAAGTATCAAATACACTGACAGCATTTAACAGTATGTTTAATAATTACAAGTATCAAATACACTGACAGCATTTAACAGTATGTTTAATAATTACAAGTATCAAATACACTGACAGCATTTAATAGTATGTTTAATAATTACAAGTATCAAATACACTGACAGCATTTAATAGTATGTTTAATAATTACAAGTATCAAATACACTGACAGCATTTAATAGTATGTTTAATAATTACAAGTATCAAATACACTGACAGCATTTAACAGTATGTTTAATAATTACAAGTATCAAATACACTGACAGCATTTAACAGTATGTTTAATAATTACAAGTATCAAATACACTGACAGCATTTAATAGTATGTTTAATAATTACAAGTATCAAATACACTGACAGCATTTAACAGTATGTTTAATAATTACAAGTATCAAATACACTGACAGCATTTAACAGTATGTTTAATAATTACAAGTATCAAATACACTGACAGCATTTAACAGTATGTTTAATAATTACAAGTATCAAATACACTGACAGCATTTAACAGTATGTTTAATAATTACAAGTATCAAATACACTGACAGCATTTAATAGTATGTTTAATAATTACAAGTATCAAATACACTGACAGCATTTAACAGTATGTTTAATAATTACAAGTATCAAATACACTGACAGCATTTAACAGTATGTTTAATAATTACAAGTATCAAATACACTGACAGCATTTAACAGTATGTTTAATAATTACAAGTATCAAATACACTGACAGCATTTAACAGTATGTTTAATAATTACAAGTATCAAATACACTGACAGCATTTAACAGTATGTTTAATAATTACAAGTATCAAATACACTGACAGCATTTAACAGTATGTTTAATAATTACAAGTATCAAATACACTGACAGCATTTAACAGTATGTTTAATAATTACAAGTATCAAATACACTGACAGCATTTAACAGTATGTTTAATAATTACAAGTATCAAATACACTGACAGCATTTAACAGTATGTTTAATAATTACAAGTATCAAATACACTGACAGCATTTAATAGTATGTTTAATAATTACAAGTATCAAATACACTGACAGCATTTAACAGTATGTTTAATAATTACAAGTATCAAATACACTGACAGCATTTAATAGTATGTTTAATAATTACAAGTATCAAATACACTGACAGCATTTAATAGTATGTTTAATAATTACAAGTATCAAATACACTGACAGCATTTAATAGTATGTTTAATAATTACAAGTATCAAATACACTGACAGCATTTAATAGTATGTTTAATAATTACAAGTATCAAATACACTGACAGCATTTAACAGTATGTTTAATAATTACAAGTATCAAATACACTGACAGCATTTAACAGTATGTTTAATAATTACAAGTATCAAATACACTGACAGCATTTAACAGTATGTTTAATAATTACAAGTATCAAATACACTGACAGCATTTAACAGTATGTTTAATAATTACAAGTATCAAATACACTGACAGCATTTAACAGTATGTTTAATAATTACAAGTATCAAATACACTGACAGCATTTAACAGTATGTTTAATAATTACAAGTATCAAATACACTGACAGCATTTAACAGTATGTTTAATAATTACAAGTATCAAATACACTGACAGCATTTAACAGTATGTTTAATAATTACAAGTATCAAATACACTGACAGCATTTAATAGTATGTTTAATAATTACAAGTATCAAATACACTGACAGCATTTAACAGTATGTTTAATAATTACAAGTATCAAATACACTGACAGCATTTAACAGTATGTTTAATAATTACAAGTATCAAATACACTGACAGCATTTAACAGTATGTTTAATAATTACAAGTATCAAATACACTGACAGCATTTAACAGTATGTTTAATAATTACAAGTATCAAATACACTGACAGCATTTAACAGTATGTTTAATAATTACAAGTATCAAATACACTGACAGCATTTAACAGTATGTTTAATAATTACAAGTATCAAATACACTGACAGCATTTAACAGTATGTTTAATAATTACAAGTATCAAATACACTGACAGCATTTAATAGTATGTTTAATAATTACAAGTATCAAATACACTGACAGCATTTAACAGTATGTTTAATAATTACAAGTATCAAATACACTGACAGCATTTAACAGTATGTTTAATAATTACAAGTATCAAATACACTGACAGCATTTAACAGTATGTTTAATAATTACAAGTATCAAATACACTGACAGCATTTAACAGTATGTTTAATAATTACAAGTATCAAATACACTGACAGCATTTAACAGTATGTTTAATAATTACAAGTATCAAATACACTGACAGCATTTAACAGTATGTTTAATAATTACAAGTATCAAATACACTGACAGCATTTAACAGTATGTTTAATAATTACAAGTATCAAATACACTGACAGCATTTAACAGTATGTTTAATAATTACAAGTATCAAATACACTGACAGCATTTAACAGTATGTTTAATAATTACAAGTATCAAATACACTGACAGCATTTAACAGTATGTTTAATAATTACAAGTATCAAATACACTGACAGCATTTAATAGTATGTTTAATAATTACAA
>NW_025050497.1:0-13690 GCF_019279795.1 Protopterus annectens
GATACATGGTCTGGCTCCTAGTCCACAATCATGAGGCCCAACTCATGCAGGGCCAGGTCCTGTGGGGGAGCATATAGGGCTGAGGCGTGGGACCGGTTGGCTCATGATCTCACCAGTGCCACAGGGATTCCAAGGACTGGTGAGCAGGTCCGTCACCACCATGTGGACCTGAAGAGATGCAAGCAGGACCAATTGAAACTTTGGATCCAGGAGGCCCAGCAAATGCCCAACGCCCCACTACTGAGTAAGTAACATCTAATTATGTATGTAAGAAATTAAACTAGCTGATATTATGGAGATGTATATTCCAATATTACTTCATTTATATTACAACTGCAGGTGTCCGTTCTGTGAACCGCAGAGCCTATGGCGATAGGCTGGTATGGTTGCACCACCAGGCAGGTCAGTAATCCTCTCCCAGTAACTGTAAAGAAATATAAAAGTATGACAGTTAGCAAAAGAGTGCAGTGTAGTCACTAAGTAATAAAATGTGCAAGTAACAGTGTAAGATTGTTTGCAAGTATTGCCTGATTACAAAAGTGTGTTGCAGTCTGTAATCCAAACAGAAAAATGAAAATGTTTGAAATAAAGTCTGAAATAAAGATGCCCCACCTGTAATATAATAGTACATAACTTGCAGCAGGCTGAAAAGTACAGCTGCAAAAGATGACAAAATCACATTTGTGAAATATACCCCTGTTGAAATACTGAAACATGACAGAAGTGAGACTGCTGGAAAGGATTGTAATAACTACAGGTAAAACATGTCAATAAAGCCTAGAAGTAAGTACCATCCTGAAGAGTAAAATGAAAACAAGTGAGAGAGTGTGAGAAAGAGTTATGAATCCACCAATAAAGTAGTAATAACCCCTGAATAAAGTATACTGCAGTCAGTACAGAATGAAATGAATGTGAGAAGCAAAACCAAACAGCAAAATCTGTTCAAAGTGATGTTGCAGCTGGAATGTGTATCCCAAAATCTGGATATGTTGCTGTCAGTCTGCAATATGCAGATAGTATGATTGTCTGACATACCAAACATCCACAGTTGTCTATAGCTATATAAAGCAAATGTAGCAAGATGATGTAGCTGAACAAAGCCAGATATGAATGTGTATGAAGAACAATAAAATGTATATTGATGTAGCAGTAACAGTCCTATCACCAAATTGAAGTAGTTATCATATAGGAAACTGTAGTTAGAACAGTAGTGTGTATATATGTGCAGCTATTAGAAATGTACAGCATATGTATTGGTATTCAAAGGTGTTAATATTATTTTCTTCACCCCACCCTATAACCACATATAACCCATTCCTCATGAAAATTGTATGTGCAATCACAATTAACACCCCTGGACATTTGTCCTGTCGGGTCATAAATATTTGCATGTTCGGTGATGCATCTGCCCTGTTCATACATCCAAACCTGATGGCCTGTTGCCATCAATCAACCCTGCATGTTGTTGGACTGTGTATTGCTGTTCAAATTATGCATGTGTTATGCTCGCTGTTCAATGGTGTGAATATCTGTGTGTTTGGTTAATGGGAATACTAATATGTGCTGTTACAACTAATGGCGAATGGTATTATATGTTACTAACCCAAACTGTCATGACATAATGCAAAACATAGGACGACAGGGAAGGCGGGTTCCAGCGGACCCACCTCTCCCACCTCAGCTGGCGAGTGCACCTGGCACTAGTGCCCAGTCTGGACCCTCCTCTGGTGGCCCTGTGCCACCTGCGGGTGGAAGCACTGCAGGGGATGGGGCTGGTCCCCCCTCTGCAAGCGTGGCCGGAGGAGACCCACCACTCACCCTCCGTAGCCTCTGGACTGTGGTGCATAGGGAGATCCAGGACTCTGTTCTTGGGCCCCTATGCCAGCTTGAGGCACAGGTGGCACAACTTACGGGCATGCATGTTGCCTGGCTTACACAGCCCCCAGCACAGCCCCGTCCTGGGCAGTGAAGGAACAGTGGCAACTACCCATGGGTGGGGATATCAGTTCCACTGTTGCCATCTGTGGGCTCATGGGCTCTGGATATCCAAACATCTGTCCCCATCATTTGTGTAACCCCCCCCACATGTGTCATACACCGCCCCTGTATGCGTCTTGTTTGTCTTGTCTGTTGACCTACCCAACCTACCTCCCCAGCTATACTGACTTCCTTCACCTGACATACCACTCCCACCTGAAAAAAAAAAAAAAAGGGCACTCTGTACCCACAAAAAAATTACGCACCATACATAGCTGCCCATTCCGCACACATGTCTGCTGGACATGGAAACTATCAATTACAATTGGCTGTACAACAAGTATTATTGTTGTCCTGACACCTCTCTCAGGGGTGGAAGGTTTCAAATGTCATACCAAATTACATACATATGCACAGCTGTTGCTGATGAAGAAATGGGCAGCTATGGGCCTTACCTACATCCCTCCGGCAAATCCTAAGCTTGTTTCCCTACTGTCTTACCCTCTTTGTGACCCCTTTTTCACCACTTTCCTGTCTCCCCATTTTCATTTCTTTCAAAGAAAATAGCGCGGGTGTGCACCAGAGTAAGCACTGTTAAGCGGTTGTAAGTGGGTGTGCGCGTGTGTGCGCGGAGCTGAACACCAGTGCGCATGCGGGAGCTCCATGCAAACCAGCGCTAACCCGGTTACAACTGCTTAAAGGTGCCTTAGTCACTCTGATTGACAGGTCCTGTAGTCAGTTCAAAAGCAAAATAAAATCCCACTGTTAGTCCCGAACCCAGTACCTTGGAAACAGTAGTCTGCATGACCTACCACTAAGCCATGACTCTTATACAAGAACATTGTGCTAAAATAAATATATCATGTAATAGTAGGAATGAATGTAAAGGGAATATAGGATGTGTAGTACACAAAGCATGTCATTTAGAATTACTGTCAAAACTAGTGGATTTCCATAATAGTAGTGTGTGAACAGAAACAGCCATGCTAGTTGGTAGCTAGTAGGTAATAATGTCAGTTAATGTACATATATAAATGTATGTATATTTACATATATATATATATATATATATATATATATATATATATATATATATATATGTAGGTATCATTGTGCATACACATTTACTACAGGAAACAGGAGAGAGGAATGGAGAAATGTGAATCTACAACACAGCCTAAATCATGAGAGAGATACCAACCTTTACACTCACAGAACAGTGTCCACAGCATACCAGCATGGCCCCCGCCCTTACAATCTGAAAGGGCAATGCCTATCTCACATACCCTTTTATAGCACTGTCCTGAAATCACAGTGAGAACTGCAATCAGTACACAACTGGCTGCATGCAATTAGCAAATGCTGGCATACAATTGGTGTAGAGGCCATCACATGGACTTATGCAGATACCTACAAAAGCACACTGTACTCACACTCCACACATGCAATACGTTCATTGCACTGTTTGGAGGCAGACAGAGAGAGAGAGAGAGACAGACAGACAGAGACAGAGAGTGAGAGAAAAAAAAACACAAACAACAACACATGGTACACACACTGGGTCTAAGCTTTTAGCAGTGACAGTAGCAAGCCATGCCAACAGCAGCAGGAAGCAGTAGTAGCACTAACACAACCAGCTGCGACAAACACAGGTAATGTAAAGTAGCAGGTTAATAGTCTGCATACTGTGAACCCTCCATATGTGTCATAGGTCTGTATCTATAGGTATGTCCATGTGATATGTTGTGTGCACGTAGTTCCACCAAAAGGGGATGACTATACATTACATGTCAGTCATTGTTAGGCCATGATCCTGGCAGCAGTTTTCTGTTGCAGTGAGGCCCATCTGTAGGATGTGTGTGTCAGCTGGTGTAACGACTATGGCGCTTAGTTAGCAGTCATCTAGGAACTTTGTCATCCACAACCCGCACATGTCCGCTTTTACATTTGAGAAATAAATGCCAAACAACAGGGGTCCTAGGACAGAGGCCTGTGGGATACCACATGTGAATGGCATTGAGTCTGACATGGCTCCGATATTATGGATTCTGTATGTCAACCAGTGTGCAACCCATCATGTGACATATGTAGTAACATGTAAGCTAATGAGTTTGTCTATGATGCCTGAGTGGAATACTGTGTTGAAGGCCTTAGGCAAGTCCAGGTAGGCTGTATGGATTGCGTTGCCCTCATCAATGGCTGTAGTGACTGTTTTGAAAGGTCAACCAGGTTCAAAAGGCAGGATCAGACCATCACAAAGGCAAACTGGCCGGGAACAAGTGTCTGCAAGTATCCAATATTGCTGTATATGCGTCCCATACTGAATAATTCCATAGCTTAGCAGACCAGGCCGCTTAAGCTTATAGTGCGGTAGTTCCCAGGGTCAGTAGAGGTGCCTCCTTAGTGGAGTGGGACCACTGTTGCTGTATGCCAGTGTTCAGGTACATATCCTGTGAAATGGACAAGGTTAAATATCAGTCTTATATGCGGTTGTATGTCCTCTTGGAGTTCACGTAGCACACATCCAGGGATACCATCAGGTCACATTGATGCTGTGTGTTCTGCTTTGCTGAGGGCGGCCCTCACCTGGACATGTGAGATGATAGGGAGGTTACATTCAGCTGTGATAAGTATTTCTACTTGTGGGGGAGACGGAGGGGGGATACGTGCACCAAACCTGTCTGCAAGAATATTGCCAATATCTTTGTGTTCGGTGAATGTTAAGTAGGTGTGCAGTAACTCAGAGCATATCTGAGGCGTTTGGTCCATATGTGTAACATAACTGAAGAAGGCCTTGTGGTTATCAATAGTGTTCGTGGCCATTTCCCACACAGAGTAGGCCGTGGATGTTGTTATGAGAGACCGTAGCTTATTACCAGTGCTGACTACAGATGCCTTCCCTTAATGTGAATCTGCTCTGTCCTGCAGTAGCCTCCTTCTATTGTTATACAATCTGCCTTTGGGTGGGGTCCACCGGACAGTATGCCTCACCTTTGTGCATAGGGTGTGGGTTAGAAATGTGTGTGCATGTTCCATGCAATCTTTGGGATGTCCGTGGGACACATTTGCAAAGGGGTCAGCAGTGTGGGTTGTGGCTTACACTGGCCCAGTGGGCTGCATGGATACCATCACAGTCCTAACAAGTGAATAACTGACTAATCACATACATATCAAAGTAGTCTACTGTGCTGGTGGTGGTGGTGGGATATGTATATCCAGGCCGAGTAACTTGTGTCTAGATCACACTAGTGGATGGCGTTCCACATACAGTACCTTGGTATGAACCCCCAGAGTGAGGTTGTGCATTTGACCTGTTGCAGTGTGCTGTCCGATGGGGCATGCTACTATGTTGTATGGAATGTGGCAGGTATTGTTGCACAGGTGTTGGCTGAGCACTGATATCTGGCCATGTAATTGTGTATCCACCAAGAGACACACACATGCTACATATGGGAGTAGTAGTATATCACTACAGTTGAGTATCATGTATAGTATGTGTGCCATATATTGCTGACATAGTCTGCTGATATCCTGTTTGTGTTCTCTTCCAGGGAGATGGCGTGTCAGCGTAATCCCGCCTACTCTGCAGCAGAAGATGAGGAGATACACCAGGGCCTGGTGCGGGATTATGACATACTGTTTTCCCGCACCAGCCAGAATCAGCAGGAGAGGGCTGCACTGTGGCAAGACCTTGTCCGTAGGGTAAATGACATTGGCACGCACAATAGGACATATGAGCAGGTATGACATCACTGCAGTGATTTAATCAGAAATGTCCGTCAGCGTGCGTCGGATATCCACAGGCAACAGGTTGCCACAGGAGGTGGGGTGTACACATCCCCCTCACCAGACTGGAGGGGCTACTCCTAAGTGTTGTAGCTCCAGCCCCGGAACAGCAACAGCAATACACCTGCATCATGATGGAGGCTGGATCCACACAGCAGCACGACATGGAGCGTGCAGGTAATATGCCATATGTACACTTGACTGTTCTGTACACTGTTAGTTTATGCATGTGTAAGGTGTGTCCATGGTATGTAGCTGTCCACATAGTATGTAATTGTGCAGATGTGATATTGGCAATATCAGCAGCTGACGTGTGAAAGGCAACTGGTATACTACTGCACTGTATCATATGCAGTATCAATGGCACAGTTGTGCCCACTGACATTAATCTCCTCATTTCTGCAGGTCCCTCCGGTGTTACAGCAAGGCAGGCCATCCATGCTGGTGAGTGTGTTTTAACAATACCTATAATAGTCCTGATAGTGCTAGTAATACGAGTGTAACTCAGTAGTGCTCTGCGTGTATACTGCGGGGTATGCATGTGTGCATGTGTGTGTATGTGCCTGTGTCCACGTGTGCATGTGTGCATGTGTGCATGTGTGCCTGTGTCCATGTGTGCATGTGTGTAGTGTGCATGTGTGCATGTGTGCAAGTGTGCATGTGTGCATGTGTGCATGTGTCCATGTGTGTCTGTGTCCATGTGTGCATGTGTGCATGTGTGCATGTGTCCACGTGTGCATGTGTGCATAAGTGCATCACTGGTAACATTGTGTGGACACTGTAAACTGTGTTTCCTGTCTTCCTCCCACAGGTTCTGGTGCTGCTCTGGTGTCCTGCAGCAGGGAACCTGAATCTGGTGCCACAGGTACTGGTAATGATGATATCTGTGTAATGGCACAGGAAGGTGTGTCAGGGTCCGCCATTGGTCAGCCAATTGACAGTACACAGCTGTCAACCCCATCATTGCGCACAGTCATCCTGCCAGTACATCCTATGTCACCATTGTCCTTAGGTGATGGACAGGATACAGTGGGCATTGACCAGGGTAATGTGGTATCTGTGGCACATGCTTCCCCACACAGCAGCCATGGGCAGGGTGCTGCGATGGTACCACACAGACAGTTGCCCATGGGTTCTCATGGGAGCATCCGTGGGCGTACTGCCTCTGGCAGACATGCCCAAAGAGGTCTGTCAACCTCAGCTATGTTTCGGGCTGTCATGCAGGCACAGTCGCATATGGAAAGGTACACCAGACAGGGTCTGAGGGAGCTGAGAGCATGTCGCACAGCCATGACTGACAGTATGCGTGACATCGCGGATGCTATCTGTAGTTTCACTGATGTCATAGACAGACGTTGTGGGGACATATTACAGCAGTTCCACAACCACATGTCCATGAGCCAGGGCAATGGTGGGCAGTTGCGGTATTGACGTGACCGTATGCCAGCAACAGCAGCAGCTGGCAGTCGGCGCAGATGACAACAGGCCCGCGCACGCCCCCATAGTGCCAGCAGCTGCCACAGCAATGCTGGGTCTGTGCTGTCATTGGAACGCCCCAGGAGACCATGTGCACGTGGCTCTGGACAGTCCCAACAGGGGCCTGTGTCCAGTCAACACACTCCCACTTCTGATGACAGTACCCAGTCTGGCTTAGTACCGGATACGGTCCGTAGCACCCCTGCCAGGCACAGGTACCGTGTCCGTGCCCACAGACACTGATCTGTATTACCTGCCAGGTGCAGTCTGTGCCTGTCCACAAACACCTGTATATGGCAGCCATGAGGTGGAACTGTGTGCGTGCATACACACATGCAAAATGTTAACACCTAGGGCTACCACATACATGCACACACTGCACCAACAGTGCCCCACCCTATACTACAGTCCCTCACCAACACACATACACACACATGTCAATTGGTGGTATCAGTGGCAGACTCAGGCATACCTAATTCACACCCTATGCATATGATGAAACTGTGCCACCTCCTGCAATCTCCAACATCAGTGCAGGAACAGGTAAACATGTTGCTGATGCACAGGGTGACTACATAGAAGTGTATTAGTAGTATCATGTTGGTAACAGTACAGTGTGCTGATATGACTGTGTGTATATCCCAGCATGCCTGATGCAGTAACCGTATGACTGTCCTGAATTGTTATCTGCACCCATAGTACGTACCAAAGTGTAACAGCTGCACATTATTGCATACCAGTGGTAAGGATGTCAACAGAGAGCCACATACATGGGTAGCACAGGGGGGAAGCTAATGCAAGTAGTGATAGGCAATGATGGGCATGTACAGTAATGGTGGCAAGTTGCCCACAACGACTACGCAATGTGGATGTTTGTGCATGTTGATATGTGTGCAGTACCAATGTAATCCAAATCACAATTGACTATGACATAATATCAGTTCTACCATGGGCATCTGTGCTGTGCATTCCTGGGTACATGTTGATAGTGCCTACATATTTGCACTGTTACCTACTGTAAGTGTTACCCCTTCTTTGTTGTACAATGGACTACTTCCAGCCCTGCTTACTGTAGCTTTGTTTGCATGCATGTTCGCTTGGGGTTCCCTGGAACACTGCTTCCACCTGCAATGCAGAGTTACAGTGATTCTGTAGACTCCTAGTGACATCTGCATAGCATACAATACGTATGTCAAGTTTACACATGACAGAACGTCACTGTCTGTCCTGTTCACATGTACGTTGCCTGTGACACATTGCACATGTCTTACCTGGCATTTACTCATGTGTGCTGTCATATATGCCAGTGCTATGAAACAGTAGCAGTACACCCACACATACACACCTTCAGTATGTTGTTCCCCATTGGCCCTATGTGTTGGTAATCACCATGGCAATCACACTACTAGGGTAGCATGTGCAAAGGTAACCTGTGAATCACCTCTATGGTCCAGTTGTGGTTTATTTATTTATTTTTATTTTTATTTTACATTTGTTAACCGGGAGAGTCCGACTGGATACATGTCCATTTTCAGCGGAGGCCCGGGGAGAAAAGCTCCAAGTACATAACAGACATATGAACATTGTTAATGCAAAAAAAGGAAGATAGTTGAGTTCTAAATACAATATAAAGATACATCACATCTTGGGAAAAAAAAAACAACAGCAGCATATAAAAAAAACATAGGTCAGTTACAAAGGCGAGGCACCTTGTTAAAAAGCGGTTAAGGATAGTGAGGTAAGAGAAGGGTAAATGATAGTGGTTAATCAGGTTTGGAACAGGGACATTGCCAGAGAGTATTGAGATGGGGTTTAAGCTTTTTTGAATTGTAGGAGTGAGGGTTCTGAGGTGAGCATGGTGCGGTATGGGTTCCACATTTACCTACAAAGTTTGAGAATAGAATCCCAGCAGAATTATTGGCTTTGGTAGTTTGAGCTAGGATCTTATTGGAGGCGTAAAGATTGCAGGTTAATATAGGGGTGAATGATGTTTTCAGAACTGGTGTTTTCTCTGGGTGATACAGTATCTGGTGAGCTGTTTTGAGTTGGTTGAAATGGAGTTGGCTGGAAAACTCTAACCACCCTAGTTGCTTCAAGTTAGTGCAGTGGTGCGTTCTAAAGGTGGAATTTGTGGCAAATCTAGCTATGTGATTGTAACAAGAAGCAAGTTTGTTAAGGGTTGTCTTGTTTAGGTTTGTAAAGAGGCATAGAAAAGAGTTGATAGTAGGTGTGTGCTGGCAATTGTAATTTTAGGGTGAGGAGTGAGAAAGTGTTTTACTTTATAGACAGAGCCAAGCTTTTTATTGACGGTTTTGATGGTAAGATTGAAATGGGTGTCAAATTTAAGGGAGTTATCAATGGTAACACCTAATAGCTTTGTGTGAGCTTCTGGTGATATAGTGATTCCATTGAATGATGTAATAGAGAAGGTGGGGGGAAGAGTCTTGTTAGTGGGTGAGAAAGTAAGTAGTTTTGTTTTGTTGGGGTTGAGAACTAGTTGTCGACTTGAGAACCATTTTTCTATTAGGTTGAAGGTGTCTTGGGTTGAAGCAGTTTGGTCTGCCAGGTTGGAGGCAGTGCTGATGATAGTCGAATCATCTGCATATTGAATGCATGTGGCATGGGGGGTGATTGTGGGCAGGTCATTAACAAAGATGGTGAAGAGAAGAGGGCCAAGAATAGATCCTTGGGGAACTCCAAGTGTAACAGGTAGGCATGTAGATAATTTGTCCTGCCATAGAACAGCCTGTTGCCTATTGGACAGGTAGGATTGGAACCATTTCAGCGTGGAATTGCTGAGTGATAGTTTTTTTAATGTATGGAGGAGTTGAATGTGGTTCACCATATCAAAGGCCTTGAAGAGGTCTAAGAAAAGAGCAGATGATAGTTTATTATTGTTTCTGAAGTTATTGATGGTATTAGAAAAGGATAGTAGGGCTGATGTGGTACTGTGATTTGGCCTGAAGCCATGTTGGGAGTTAGCTAGAATTTTATTTTTGGTGATGTGTTCCATCAGTTGTTTGTGGACACACTTTTCCATAATTTTGGCCAGGGGTGAGAGTATAGCTATAGGTCTGTAGTTGGTTAGCTCTAGTGAGCTACCACCTTTATGGAGAGGAATAATGTGGGACATTTTCCATATGGAGGGGATGAAGGCTTCTGACAAGGTACGGTTTATGATTATGGAGACGGGATAGGAAATGGCCTCAGCTACTTTTTGCAGAAACTCAGCTGGGAGAAGGTCAGCTGCTAGCTTAGTGGGTTTTAGTTTTTTAAGAAGAGATGTTATAAAGGATATGGGTACTGGATCGAAGGTAAATAGATGATCTGATGTAGTTGTAATATTCTGCTGGCAAGGGTAGTGGAGTGGGCTGGTTGTTTGTTTGAATTGTGTGGCCAGGGATTGTATAGTTTCTGTGAAGAAACTATTGAATGTGTTAGCAATGTTTACAAGGCACTGTTGTTTGCAAGTTGTTGGAGTGGGGGTGGTTGCCTGGCCTGGGTGCAGGAGCTTGTTTAAGCCTGCCCAGAATTTTTGTGGATTATTAAGGTGTTTGTGTTGGAGGTGGAGGAAGAAGTTTTTTTTATCATTTAAGATCATTCTTTTAGTTTCATTTCTAAGTTGCCGGAAGGTTTGGTGGGAGTGTGGGTCTTTAGAGGTACGCCATGTGACCCACATCTTGTTTCTAGATAGGATTTTGGATTTTGTTTCCTTAGAGAGCCATGGTGCGGTTTTGGTTTTAGTTCTAATGGACCGTGTTGGAGCATGGGAATCTAGAATCTTGAGGAAGGTGGTGTTGAAGTAGATAACTGCCTCTTCAAGAGGAAGAGACTTGAGTATTGTCCAGTTGTGGGCTTTAAGTTCAGTTTGAAAAATGGAGGCGTTGAATTTATTATTGTTCCTGATTTTTTATGGTTGTAAGAAGGGGTGATTTTTCTTGAATTTGATAACATAGGTGAGTAAGTGATCACTCATGTCCTCTGGGTGAGTACCTGCTGAGTACTGGTCAGGATCTTTATTAGTAAGGGATCAGTCCAGGATGCTGTCTTTGTTTTGGGGTTTACCTAGTCTGGTAGGAGTGGATATGAGCTGAGAAAAGCCATGTAGATTTATGCTGCTAGATGGGGAGCTAGATGAGAAGGAATTCCAATCGATGTTGAAGTCACCTAACACTATGGATTCCTGGGGGTGAGTTTGAGTTAACCAGTGGAGAAAGTCCTCTAAGGTTTTGTTATTATTGTTGCCTGGGGGATGTAAATACATGCTATATTTATGCTTTTATGTTTGTTTGGTTGAAGTTTACAAGTAGAATTTCGGCATTGTTTGTTAAGAGGGTTGTGGAGAGGCAAGGGAGATTTGTAATGTATTTTTTGTAGAGTATGGCTACACGCCACTTTCTACGAGTTATTCGGTCTGCTCTTAGTATATCATACCCTGGTGGGATTATCTGTGTGTCTTTCATACTTGGTTTAAGCCAGGTTTCTGTGAGACATAGTAGGTCTGGGAACAAGTAGCTAAAAGGGCATGTAGGTTGTGAATCTTATTGTTTACACTTCTGATGTTTAGATGACAGGTCAGAAGAGAGTTAAAGGGTCTAGAGTTTAGATTGAGAAGTGGAGGGAGGATAGGGTGGAATTACAATTGAGTGGAGGGAAGGGCCAGGGTTGGGGTGGATATCACCATCTGTGGCTAGTCTGTGATTCAGAGTGGTAATGAATTTGAGGGCTTTGAGTAGAAGTTTGTAGTAATGTTTATCATTTGGCCTAATATTGGTAGGTTTGATAATTACATAAGCGTTCGAGGTTCTAACAAGGTGGGTGAGTAGGAGTTGAGTCATGGCCTCTGTTGTTAATTATGGGTGAGGGGTTGGTTTGGTAGCCTGGGTGGTGGAAGAGCCTCGTAAGACCAGGTTTCATATAGGGTAGCTAGGTAAGGGACAAGTAGGAGGAAAAAGAGTTAGTATGATAAGCTTCCTGGGTGGTGTCATATTCCGTTTGATCTTAGAGGCGGTAGTGAGGTACAGGAAGTTAGTGGACAGTAGGGGAGTGGTTTGAGGTTATAAAAAGTCACAGTACTGGGGGTGGAGTGGGAATAGGGGCAGAGTGAGGAGAGAGGAGAAACCGCAGTACCATGAGCGAAAGTTACACCCACTAAGCCACTAGAGCCCAGGTTTCATATGTAACTCCTGAATAATTAACTTGCAGATGAGTAATCTCATCTAAACAAACACCAGGTTCAATGCCTGTGCTTTGGGATCTTGTTTTTACAATTTTATAGCAGTTTGCCTTAGTTTTAGAGTGTGTTCTGTAGTTTAAGTGGAGTATATGCAAACAAGCTTGGATTTTTTGTTTGGGTAAGCCTAGGGAGATTTGTGCTAGTGCTGAGGACCCTTAAATAATACTTTACTTTAAAGTCTATACTAAAATGACCAGATAATGACCTGTTTTGTTTTACAGGTTGTGGGCAAAAGTAGAGTAGTCGCTCGAAAAGGGCGAAGTTCTTTTCTGCCTTATGCTGTGCAGGGGAAGACCTGGGAGAGATAGAGAGAGAGCTTGATTTCAGAGGCAGTCAGAAGCAGCTGTGTAGCTTAAACAACATTAGACTACCCAAGGAAACCCCTAAACTATGTTAGTAAAATCTTCACATATCTTTACATATAGCATAAATGTGTGAGTCATGTCTCAATATCACAGCTGCCACATGTATGCAGTCAACCATCACCCCTGGCCATGAACGTACAACACATGTGTGGGATGCCACTACATAGCCAATCTGGGGACTGAGCACTCTGATCCCAGTAATGCCATACCCTGTCAGGTCACATGACATACTACAGTGACTACAATACCAGTCAGACATAGACCCGCACTGACAGCAATCTGAACACACTGGTGCATACTTGGAGACTCAGAATAGCATCCTGCCTGAGCATCACACACCTCCGCAGCTGGCACACAGGCATATGTTACGTCGGAACAGAGCACATGCCACACATGGCACACACATCCCATGTGCCACACACTCACAGCCTGTAGGGCTACACAACACACCTGCTACAGATGTGTCAGGTACCTCTCTTGGCAGCTGCAGTGGGGTCCCGCTCAACAGGCTGTACATGGTGAAGGTCACAGTGATATGCCTGTGGGGCACTATGGTCCACCACAATACACATGCATACAGGTCAGTCAGAGGCATGGACACATATGACTCAGTCATTGACCATGCCACTATGGATGACCTGAGACATACCTCCCTGGACTACATGATAGGGAACATAGAAGGGATCTCTCAGCATGTGGCATGGGCCAGTATGAGCCTGATCTTGGTTGCCATCATACCCCTCACCAGGTATGCTACCACTATATGTAGGAAGGGTGTTCTATGTCTACATTCTGCTCAATCTCCAATGTCATTCATAGGGTATCCACTGGCTGTCAATGTTTGTGCCCT
>NW_025050498.1:0-13942 GCF_019279795.1 Protopterus annectens
AAAACCCTGATGTCATTATTAAGAGAGGGGTGAGAGGCAGAGTAGTTCAGACATTGAAATTGTTTTGAGGCAGATTAGAAGTGATTTTACTATTGGCTGGTGAGTTCCAAGTGCTTTCTTAAAGTCTGACTTTACTGTTAAACTGCTACTGATTTGAGTTGATTCCAGCTCAATCATCAAAAGAGCTAAGTGACTGAAGAATTTTCAATTCTTTGTGATGTTTTAAAATTTTTTAATAATCTGTATATGTTTAGTCTGTTTCCTTTCTTATCTGTTTTAAGTGGGTTTTAACAGTGTTTTTTTCGGTTTAAACTGTGTTTTAAATTATTAAGCCATTTTAATTGGCATTTTGTTGATTTTGACCCTATGACATAATTATAAAGCTTTAAAGCTCTTTAAGTCTATATTCACTCACCTCAGTAAATAGTAGCTTTGTTTTCCTTTTTACCTGTTGAAATTAAACCCTGGTTTCTTTAATGTTAGAGGAATGAATGGCAGACTAGTTCATGAGTTCTTATTGCTTTAAGGAAGGTTAGAAGTATATTTGGCTGCTGACTGAGTTCTGAGTGCTTTTATAAAACTTTTGCTCTGCTTTTAAACTTCTGCTGGTTTGAAATAATCCCAGACCTCTCAACAAGAGAGCTGTGTCTGAACATGTTTAATTCCTTTCCTATATGTTTTTCAGTTCATTTAAAAATCTTTACTTGTTTTAAATGTTTCGATTTCTTGTTATCTGTGCTGTTATATAACAGTTTATATCAGTTTAGCTGTTTTACATAATTATTAAGTTGTTTTAACCAGTGTTTTGTTTATTTTTAACCCTACAATATCTGGGGAAAGTTTTTTTTTTTAAACCTTTTTAAGTCTATATTCAACATTTTCACACACACACACACACACACACACACACACACACACGTATCTTAAGTGAATACACACACACACACAGCGAGTTCAGCTTACCCTGAGTATCTTAACTGAATAACGAGTTCAGCTTACCCTGAGTATCTTAACTGAATAACGAGTTCAGCTTTCAGCTTACCCCAAGTATCTTAACTGAATAACGAGTTCAGCTTACCCTGAGTATCTTAACTGAATAACGAGTTCAGCTTTCAGCTTACCCTGAGTATCTTAACTGAATAACGAGTTCAGCTTACCCCGAGTATCTTAACTGAATAACGAGTTCAGCTTTCAGCTTACCCTGAGTATCTTAACTGAATAACGAGTTCAGCTTACCCCGAGTATCTTAATTGAATAACGAGTTCAGCTTTCAGCTTAACCTGAGTAGTTCACATTCCCTGCTCTGCCGTTTCAGCTTCCTGGCCGCACACAAGTTCCTCTGCCATTCCCGTGTTCCTCATTCCTGCCGTTCCTCTGCCATTCCCATGTTCCTCATTCCTGCCGTTTCCTCTACCATTCCCGCGTTCCTGCCGTTTCAGCTTCCTGGCCGCATACAAGTTTCTCTGCTATTCCCGCCAGCTTGCAATTCAATTCAGCCAGCTGGAAACGATGATGTGAGCTCCTTGTGCTCAATTTCTGACTGGCTGGTAGCCTGACAGAGCTGATGTCATTGCGCACGTGATGACGTCAGCTCCGATAAGCCGAACATTTTAAAATAAAATGAAGGGTTGCCACTAAAATTGTGGCACCCCTTCATTTGGACCCCAAAACTCAGTAAAAAACCAAGTAATTCTGAACGGTTGGGAGGTCTGCGTGTGACCTACATAGAATACTACAAGCATTACTACTGCTCAACAATACATCGCTACAAGATAGCTATTTCCACTATATGCATTGATTACACTGTAATTCTTACAGTACAGGTACTACATACACAGACATACTACATGTTATACATACCATCTTAGTAAAGGGAAGTGTTATTAACTAGTGTAATACTCATTTTTGGTTTGTCTTTCAGTGTTTTGTACTGTCCTACAGATAGATACAGATGGTTTGAATGTATGACAAGGCAACCTTTTATAGTTACAGATCAGTAACGTGCTATCCCGATGGCCAATTGGTGTTCCTAAGTAGCTAATTACATACACATTAGCTGTGCTGCTACTGCCTTAGCCAGTACCATGGCTACAGTGGAGTATAACTGTGTACTCCACTTGGGCGTGGTCCCTTTGCCTTACTTGTGAGGAAGACAGTGTGGAAGTTTTGTTTGGACTCTATTGCAACAGCTGTATGTAGACGGACAGTAATATATTGTGTGTAATGCCTAGAGGAGTTGGTCTAAATGTGAGTACTGCTGTTATATTTCTGAACATTGCTACTTGTGCAGGGTTTGTCTGTACCTAATACTTCTGCATATGTTTAAGTCTGGCCAGGTTGTTTGACCAGCTTAAGGCTGAATAGCTATACATATAATGTTAGGGGGTTTACAGTGTGCTTACCAGAGATATTTAGTTTGGTGCTACTGTGTATCATACTGTGCTAATAATCAGTACTCGGTAAAACTTCTTGGTGTATGAACCTTTCAACCCTCTGAAACGGGATTAGTTCATAATAACCCTGTTACATCAGCAGCTGTTCAATTGTATAACAGCAACTATTTCACATAGGGCCATGTTAGTGTGTCTGTGTCCAGGTATGTTAAGGTTTCAGCAGATGTACAGTAGTTGCATAATTGGTTATGGTATGACAGTATGTATTGATGTAATTATTTTTGTTGTAGAGTAGATGTTGATGGGTGTACATAGCACATGCAGGTGTGTGGGAACCCTTTTATACAACGTCTATATGTGTGTGAGTGTTCTTTCCCTATGTGAACACCTATCCCTTGGTGGACTAATACTATGGTAATTGCAGGCTGATTCATTAAGGCACTATTAAATGATTCCTGTATAGCATGCAGGTGCTATTAGTCCTTGAATCCTTTTGGCAATACATCGGAATGTAATAAAGATTTGCAAAATGAAAGCTGTCTGTGTAATTCTGTCGTGGATATTTGCAGTCATTGCAGTTGTGTTGGTGACATATTTGTAATAGTGTATTGGCATATACTCTTCATATGTTATGTTCATATTGTTTGGGGGGGGGGTGATTGCTATGGTCCATGTTATACTCAGATATGACCACTTTGGATGCTGTCTACGGACATGTATGTATGTATGTGTGTGTGTGTGTATATATATATATATATATATATATATATATATATATATATATATATATATATATATGTATATAGATATATACATTATTGCATACGTTTATCTGTACCTCCATAGATGTGTAGATGTTTTTAACCTATCTATGTATCTACATATATATGTAGACCTGTATATATCGACATGTCTGTATGTATCTCTCTCTCTCTCTCATATATATATATATATATATATATATATATATATATATATATATATATATATATATATATATATATATATATGAGCATACACCTTTAATTGGGTACATGGCGGGTTGCCCTATTTCAACACATTCCTCCCTTTTGTGTTTTAAGTTGTCTGCATACACAACTGGGATAGGTACATCCCAGGTAGCTTAGTGTAAGGTTACTCTGAGGATTGAGTACATGGTTGCAGGTTCTACTCCTGGCAGGTGTTATTATTTTACCTCTCAGAGTAGGCACTGGTAGGGAAAGTGTGAATAATGCACATTTACGAGGTTGTGAGCAGGTTTGCTTGTGATCTGCGCAACGTTAAGCAAAGGTCAGACGGGTGAAGCGCTTCTCCATTTACCGTGTTTCAGCGCCACTTACTGTCACGCAAGCATGTGGAAACCCACTTACAACTGCTTAAGAGTACTTTAATCCACCTGCATCCAAAAGCCCTTATTCTGGCCCTCAAAATAACATAACAGCCCTTGCACCCGGGCCCATGAACACCACAGTCACTGACTTTACCACTAAGGCATCTGAGATATGTACGAATGTTATGGTGTTTAGAATATACATTGTACTTCAGACATTCCTCACTACTGAAAACAGTATTTATATATATATATACATATATATATATATATATATATATATATATATATATATATATATATTTCGTATTAATTTGTAACAGTAATACATCTGTAGACTGGAATGTGTTGGTTCACAAACTACAGTACATTACAATGTACTGTACATATGTACACAAAGTCACTGTCCCATTTGTGATCATTACAGTGAAATGCATATGGTATAAGGTGTAGTCTCACGACAATGAAACATGTGTAAACTTAGGATGGCTTAGTGGTACGTCCCACAACTATAGTGTGCATGGTCCAGGGTTCGACACTTGCGATGCATTACAAATGTTTTTTACTGCAGAATGTGGCTCATTTAAGCAGTAGTAAGCATGTTTAAAAGTGTTTGTGTGACATTATAGAAGCAGTTAAACACAGTTAAACAAACGTAAAGTATAACCTGTGTGCGGAAACACGGCCACATCCGCTAACTACTCCGGATATATACCTGTCAGTGACATAACATCTCACTATGTGCTGACATGACATTACATTCTCTGTTGATTGTACTCTCCTGCACACATGGGTTTATATGGGTGATTCGAATGTTTATTATACAGACGATTACTACCTATATATGCAAGCTGTGGTTAAGGTATACTTTTGCACATGATAAACATCCCTGCCTTTATCGGGATTGTAACCTCGAATGCACAGATACTATGCAGATGCTGTAACCATTACACTGTTGACATTAACGTTGCTTCCGCCTATTTCCTATTTAGATGATTTCTATGTGTAAGCTAGGCTAAGCAAAGGGCGGGAGCCCCCAAACTCATTGAGCTTCACATACTCTTGAAATAACAACATATAACAAATATACTGTGAGACAATACATTACATTTCTAACTACATTAGGCATAGCCCCTCACTAACACACTTCAAGGGAAACCTTGTTGTGTGAATGGGTAACAGACTATACACCCCTGGGATCATGTGTCCCAGAACCATACAGCCAGGGGGTGGGGAGCCTGTCCAGTTTGATAGCTGCGAGACTTGTTGGTGGAATTGAATGGTGTTGAATTGCCACATTAACATGCCCTCTTTAGTTCACTAAGTGCCCCTATCACCCTCCACAACCCCAGTCTTCAACAGCTTCCAGCAACTCTGCCTGGAATTGCTTCATTGGCTATGCTTGACAGAGGCTCAGTTACTTCATCAATGGTGCGGGGAAGGCCAACACACTGTTGCTATGCTTCTAATTGCCCTTGGGCAGATAGGTAGTAGGCTATCTGTGAACCTCTAATGTGCAGGCCATCACAGCCATAATATGTGAATAAACAGACCTTCAGATCACAATATACAGTGTAAACTCACCATGTAGTCAGGAAACAGTTGAGTACAGCAAGAACATACAGAACAGTGATACTTAGTCACTCCGAAAGCCTATCCTGGAAGCTAGAAGACTTGTATAAGTTTAAGGCTTTCTATTGCTTACCACTAGGTTATCTACAGGGGAGATGAAAAACAAGCACAGATGGGGAACATGCTGCAATGATACAATACCGGCCTATGTGTCAACCTTACGCTTTGGAATACTGGCCAAGGTTATTGGCGCCCCCATGGTGCCTTATTTGGGAGAGTCTCGAAGGTGAATACCAGCTCCATAAACAGCACAATAGCAGATTCAATGAGGTTTATGCTACTTAACAGCAGAGGTTGTGATCACAACATGCATGCACTCACAGCACTCCTCAGGATAGAAAACATCAACATCTGTGTATTAACTGAAATCTGTCTTAAGGCTACTGAAAGAACACCAGCACTACCAGACTACAACCCATACCACACATTTTAGCCACAGTACATGGACTGACAGACATGGAGGGGCTGTATCCATATTCATCAGGGATACCTACACCTCTAGGTTAGTGGGGCAGCATGATACCTCTGTGATCATCCATGTGCAGCTAACATCAGCCACAACTGTAGTGTGGAATGTGGCCTGCTACGGATTACCCTCCATGACCTAGGACCTCCACTCTACCTACCTGGAGACAGTGGAGAACACAACAGTCCTAACTCACACCCTGGCATTGGTTGATGTCAACTACCATACCATTAACTGGGAAACGTACTCCGGTACTCACGTCCAGGACCAGCGGTTCCTGGAATGTATCACCTCATATGCCCTGTATCAGGTGGTAACCTCCCTAACGTGGGGTGGAAACTACTAGATGTGGTCATCACCAACATGGGCAACAGGTGCACCACAGTGGAGGTTAACCGGTCACTGGTTAGATCTGACCATGAACTATTCACTGTTTCCACACCTTAGCATCTCCCCCACCCACGGATACCACAGTGTATACCTTTCCTACAGCTAAATTTACACTACTAGTGACAGGGGTGGGGGTTTCACAGCCCCCACACTAAGGGGAAACACTGCTCAAGATACAGACAGGTTTACAAATGCAGTCTATAAGCACCTACACGGATGTATGGATCGTGCCATCGTTGGTAAACCAAGACTCACTCCTCCTAGACAAGGACACTGGTCTGGTGGACCTCTGCAATAAACAGGCTATACTACAGATGTAGGACAGTGTTCCAGACACACAGCAAATCCCACGAAGAGCAGACATCCATGACCACTATTAGTATGATACATAGGTCCCTCGTGACATCATCCAAGGCTAACATTAGCAGGAGAATATGCAAGGATTCAAAAGATAACCACAAAGCCTTCTTTGGCTATGTCAAGGATCTATGTGGTGACACACAGATTTTCTCTGTGTCGGTGAAATATAGCACAAAATATGCTGACCCTACTGATATTGCCAACATCCTTGCAGATACATTTGGTGCATACTTCACCCCCTAAAGAGCCCACAACATTACCCGAGAGGTACAGTATCCCAACCAGCAGAGACATACAGGTGGAAATAGTCTTCTCTAACAGCAGAACACAGCATCAATGGAGGCAGATATTGACCCAGACTGCATCTTGCAAACTGCACAAGACAAGCTGCCCCCCACCTAATTAAGCATTCCTACCTCAGCCTCTCCACAAGCTACATGCCCATACAATGGCACGTGGCAATGGTTATTCCACTCCATCATAGTGAAATCACAACTGGCCATGGTAACTGCCACCCCATAAGCCTGACTAGCCTGGTCTGCAATGGTATGGTTCACATCCTCATGGCAATCATTAACAATGACATTGGTAACCTTCAAACATGTGACCCAACCCAGGTCAGCTTGGTTGAGTGCAGTTTATGCCTACTGAACCTGTTTGACGTCTTACATACAGTCACCAAGACATTAGATGACAGGGGAGGTGGTTCACACATACTACCTGAAACTCACCAAGGCTTTTGACGCCATGCCCCACTCAGGTATTATTGATAAACACACCAGCCTGTATATTCACCCATACATCACAGGTTGGGTTGCCAATGGGCTTACACACAGAACCCACATGGTACAACTAGTGGTCTTCAGGTCCAACTCTTAAACAGTCATGACTGGTGTCCCACAGGACTCAGTTCTGGGAGCCCTTCTGTTTGGCATATACATCTCAGATGTACAGGCAAACACAGGTGGACTGTGGCAGACCATGTTTGGCAATGACTGCAAACTGGGAGCCATGACTGATAGTCTGGCTGACACGGGCATCCCTCAAGGGGCCTCACAGAGAATGTCACAGGGTGCCAATGACACAGCCTCCAGCCAAGTGCCACTAACTGCATGGTCATTCCATTGTGGAATTGGCACCCACATATTAACACATGAGCGGCAGCCACTTTAATGCAGACGAGGTAATGGGGTATCTGGGGACTAAGGTAGATAGTGATCTCCCCTGTGACAATCATATCTCCACAGTAGTTAGGACATCCTTCTATGTAGGCCATCTGACTACTAAAGGATTCCCATCTAGACATACTGGGATTATAGTGCCCCTTTACTCATCACTCATCAGTCCCATCATAGGGTATAATAACCCATGTGGGATGTACCTCAGAGGACATGTCCAACAGCTGGGGGGTCCACAAATGTACCTCACCAAGGGGAATACTGGCCTCCAACATATGACCTATGCAGCCAAACTGAATAAATTCTTCAGTGGAATCGTGTTTACCCAGAGATGATCTCCACTGCCCAACACAGCCATGTCGAACTCAGGCTTGATGGATATGCTCCACCTATGGGAATCCATGTCACAGTCAGCCACACGCTGGAGGGACAGCTTCCTGTCACAGACACTCCCCATACTTTGGAACAACATCCCTAACTACATCATACAGAGCCCCTCACTTACACTCTGCAAGAGAAACCTTGAAAGGTGGATGGGGAAAAGTAGATGCACCCTAGGGATCACGCCATTGGCTCTGCTCCACAGACAGATGGTTTATGAATCAATGGGGTGGCAAAAGCTGACACATTTTGGCTGGCCTTATGAATGGCCTCTGGCAGTTGGCCAAGTACCTACCTATGAATCTATACATACAGTATCTGCATATGCTGATAGCTTAATTTACTGTTCAGGTGTTGACTTACCTTGTGCCAATGGCTGTTGTGTGTGCAATAGTTGAGGGCTGTCTATGTTGGATGCACACAGTAGACTGCCTATACATGACAATTTACAGGTACTCTTGTGTGTGTGCCATCCATTTTTACTGTGTGTGCAGGTGGAGAAAGGTGTCAGTCCCTAGGTGCCTACACTGTCAGTGTGTGTGCTATACGTTCCCTCTTTGCCAAGGCATGGGCATACTGGGCACACCTCTGTCTGCCTACTGGGGCTGGCTCAGGGTGTTCGTGGTCTGGGTACCTCTGTGCCTGTGGGGCCCTTGGAAATGGTGGTTGGCTGTGAGGGCCTTCACCATTCTGTCCCTGCTGCAGCTGTTTCCACAGGACCATATTGTGTAGCATGGCACACACTATGAAGATGTGGGCACATGTGCCTGGAGAGTACTACAAGGCTCCACCAGATATGTCCAAGCAACGGAACAGTGATTTCTGCATCCCAAATACATGCTCTATTATGATTCTGTACGAAACAAACAAATACTGGTAAAGTCACACTAAAAAACAAAAATAGAAGCCAAAAAGCAAACCGAAGCAGGAAACCCACAGCCTGTAATAAGGTCCACAAAAATGCGTTTAATTTTAAGTGCTTTTCATTGTTCGAGTCAAGCAACTTCTTCAGAAATAAACACACATTCTTCCAATAGTAGTATATAAGTAATTAATACAATCACATGGTAGAATAAATCAGTTAAAATCAATTTGGTTAATTAAAATACCCAAGTAAGAATTAATTAATTCTCACAATTGTTATAGGTCACATCCACTAAAAAAGTGCACATTACATCACAAAAGAAAACATCCTCACTAGTTTTTACTGCAAGCGGAAAACTGGAAGTGAGAAGCTAAATTGTCTCAAACACAGTGTTTAAATAAGTCAAACAATTTTATCGTTTCAGGCTTTTAAGTTTTAGTAGACATCCAATATTACATGCATCATTTAAACCAGGAAAAGAAAAAGCATTAAGGCGAATTTGCCATACAAGTTCACGTTCCTCTAACAATAAGTTAAATGGACCCCCTCTCATGTCTACTTGTATCTGGTCGATAGCTTTAAACATAAACTTATGACCTATATTATGAGAAACATGTCTGGCTAAAGGGTTATCTACTTTATTCGTAGAAATGGCATAAGTGTGTTCGTATACTCTGTCCCACATTCTACGCTCGGTTTTACCCACGTAGAATGCAAGACAGCAAACACACCTAGCTATATACATGACAAGTCTAGAATTACAATTCAAATTAAAATTAATATTGAACTTGTCATGGTTCACAGAAAAATTAGAGCCAACTTCAATAAATCTGCACATCCTACAATTACCACATGTGTGCATCCCTCTATTCCTGGCTGTACTACTGTTACCTTTACTCTCAAGAAGGCACTTCAAATTGTGCCCTCTCCTAAAGATAATATTCGGTAGTAATCCTAATTTATTAAGTAGTGTACTATCGTTTGTGATAAACTGCCAGTTCTTATAAAGAATAAATCTAACCATACCACTGTCAGTACAGAAAGTAGTAATAAAACCAACTTTAGTGTTGAAATCACTCGTTTGTGTTATTCCTTGTACCTAAACGGATTAGTGTCCATAAGAGTATTATCCATAGAGGTATCAACTAAATTTTGGTCTAAATAATTTGAGCACAGGATAGGGATCAATAGTCCAGCCTTCCTTTTCTCAAAAACTTCTTGAATAAGAGGTTGAATTAAGTTACTAGGGTAACCATGCTGTTAGAACATAGATTTTAAAAGTTCACATTCCACTTGGAAATCTGATTCCAGGGTAGTTATCCTTGCTGCTCTTATCAATTGTCCTTTGACAATTGATTGTTTCTGATGAAACGGATGACAACTCGAGAAATGAAGGAAGGAATTGCAGTAGGTATGCTTCCTAAAAATCTTGGAGACATATCTCTTGTTAATTCTATCCTTCAATAACTTTACATCTAAATAATCAATTGTGTCTGTGTGGAATGTTGCTGTAAATTTGAAGAATTCAGTAGTAGTATTCAAATAAGAAATGAAGGACATTGCTTGTGTATAATCACCATCAATCAGAACGAAAATATCATCCAAAAATCGTGTATACACTCTGAGGTTCACCCTGTGGTGGAGAATGTTGAAAATAAATGTTTTCTCCCAGTATGCCATAACAGAGTTAGCAAAATTGGCACCACAAGGTGACCCCATAGCTACACCTTGTTTTTGCAAGTAAAACTCCTGGTCAAACAAAAAATAGTTGTTAGTAAGTATGATATCTAATAAAGATTCGACCAGAGTTATCTCATTCGTTGTCACTTTCTCCGAATTAAGTAATAGACTAACCCATTCAATTCCCTCTAAATGGGGTATTGAGGTGTAAAGGTCTTTTACATCGATAGTTAGAAAACTGTAACTATCGTTGTATTCCAAGTTGTTAATATTTTCTAAGAAAGCCCATGAGTCCTTGCACACCTGGGGTTCAGACAAGAGATATTTCTTCAAAATAACATCAACAACTTTAGCACAAGGATATGTCATCGACCCCCTACCATCAATTAGTGGTCTCAGTGGTGGGTTCAACATATCCTTATGGATTTTTGGTATGCCGAACAACACTGGGGTTTTAAGCCAAGGTGTAGACATGAAACTGAATGTGTCAATATCAATAGTCACTTCTATAAACAGGTCATTAAGGAAACCTTTAATTCTATTATAGCCAATGTTAACTTCATTCAATGGAGATGTGCGTGAATGGGCATACCTTCGTTGAAGGTTGTGCATCAGAGCTGGCAATTCGGGACATAAAAATCTACTGCCAATCATTAGCGGACTGGAGTTCCGCTGTGGCAACCCCTAACCGGGAAAAGCTGAAAGATACAACTTCCAGTTTTCCGCTTGCAGTAAAAATTAGTGAGGATGCTTTCTTTTATGATGTAATGAGCACTTTTTTAGTGGATGTGACCTATAACAATTGTGAGAATTAATTAATTCTTACTTAGGTATTTTAATTAACCAAATTGATTTTAACTGATTTATTCTACAATGTGATTGTATTAATTACTTATATACTACTATTGGAAGAATGTGTGTTTATTTCTGAAGAAGTTGCTTGACTTGAGCAACGAAAAGCGCTTAAAATTAAATGCATTTTTGTGGACCTTATTACAGACTGTGGGTTTCCTGCTTCAGTTTGCTTTTTGGCTTCTATTTTTGGTTTTCTATTATGATTCTGGTTTGTGAATGTGTCTCATTATGGCATTCCTGCATGGGTGTGTGTGCATTTCTGATGGGAGTCATCATCCATGGTTCCAGTGCATAGCCAGCATCCCCCACCAGATGGCCATTTGGGATGTCCCCCCTGGCAAATAACTGATACAGCTGTGAGGCATGCCAGATGTGGAAGTCGTGATAGCTTACAGGGCTGACAGCACACACATCCATGATAATGCTCTGGACATTGCACACAACCTGGCAGTTGATGGAGGGGTATCCCTTGTGACTTATGTAGCCCCTACCCTGCTCACCGGGTGGTGACTTGATGTGTATGTGTGTGCAGTCTATTGCACCCAGTACCTCCAGGTATTCTGCCACATGGTGGAAGAGACGCATATTGCTGGCCAACTCTTCCTGCGTTCGGGGGAAGTATATGTGCTCATTGGCATGTGGTAACATGGTATCCAGGAACTGGTGTAGTACCCTGGATGCTGATACCTGTGAGATACCCATGATATCCCCAGTTGGTCTTTGAAAGGTACCTGTAGCTAGTATTCTCAGGCTTACACATACCTTCGTATCCACTGGGATGGGTTCCCCTCTGTTTGTTCTGGCTCTGAGGTGTGGCCAGCACAGCTCCACAAGTTGCTGTAGGGTGTCCCTGTCCACCCTGTAGCGCTCTACTATCTCCAGATCATGTAGCCCCTGGTAGGTTACCCTGGGTCTGAACACTCTCCTCCTCCTCTTGTGCCTTTGTTCATTCAGTTCTAAATCTTTCCCACAGTATTGTTTTCAATATTTGCCAAAAGAATGGCAATAAATCATTTTTTCTTCTTTGTCAAAATCATGTCATCTGCATATGTAAGCATAACTGCTTCCCTGATTTTATTCTGTAATTACATAACTCACATTCTTTTCTTATTCATTTATTCTAATGTAGAGCTAACAAGCACCGTAAATAACAAAAGACTGAATGAATATCCTTGTTTTTTTACCATTAGTTATTTCAATCTTTCTACGTAGTTGCTGTGTATAAAATTACCACTGTATTCTTTTTCTCAAAAATACATTCAGTTTTTGCAGCACCAGCATTAATACTACACCATGTCTGTCAATTTCTGGGGCACTTTTTTGAAAGTTATATTTCTATCACATATTATTACACATGCTTCAAGACCCTCATTGATCACATCCACCATCTGTCTTGGCAACATTATCATATTAGAGATAGTCTTATTTTGTCTAACCAAAAGCTTCTGATTCTGCTTTAAAAAAGCATTTATCCAAGTATCTTTTTTACACATCTTTGCCAATGGTTTATAGTCTGTATTTGCAAATGCAATAGGCTTCTAGCAATCTAATATATATCTTGTCTGCAATTTCTCTTCCTGGAACAATTCATTACATGCTAGTACCACATACTTCACTTTCCAGTTTTCTAATAAATTATAAAAGTGATATGCTAACCAATCAATTCCAGGTGCTGCATCTAACTTTTATACTTTTAACACCATTATTATTTTTTTGCATTGCTGTTTCTTCATCTAGTCCTAAAGTAAGTTCCCCTGGAATCTTCTTAACTTCCCAGTCATACCCTCCTATTTCTCAGTTCCCTATATTTTTATTTACATTCTGATGGCTCTCTTATTGACTTCAGCTGATAATACTATGTCATCAGATGTGTTTATGTCAGAATATCACGTTTTAGAAACTCGATCTTCATATGGTCGAGACCATATGTTCGACTTTCCAAAACCTCAAATGAAAAGAAAAACATTGGGGTGCAAGTCCTGTATCCCCATGCAGAACGGCTGCACCTCCAACACCCCCTGCAAATTATATATACCACCTCCAAGATTGCACTACAGTGGGGAAAAGGGTAAATTCCACAATTCATACTGTACTGTGATCTCCCTACAAATGCTTCAGGTTTACAGAAAGTCAAATATATGGTCGCGACCATATGAAGTTCAAGTTTCAGAAAACTCGATCTTCCGACATAAATCTGATCAGACATGCTATCCTTAAAATAACTTACTTTTTCAACATGTTTTTCTAATAATGACAATATCTCTTTTTTAATAGGAAGTCTTTGATAAGAACATCTGGTTTCTTACTGCATCATTCATTCTATTTAAATGTTTATAAATTTCTATTTTATGTCTAGTAATTGTTCTACATTTTCCATTTGACTATATGATTACACATTTCATCATACTATAC
>NW_025050499.1:0-14123 GCF_019279795.1 Protopterus annectens
ATTTCCCAAGAACAAAGATGTCTACGAACTTAATATTATTCAGTCTAACATTCAGAGCGAAGCAGTCACATACAAGTCCGTCGACACTGTTATGGAAGCAGATAAAGCGGTTAATTATCCAACAGAATTTTTGAATTCACTTGATCTGCCAGGGATGCCACCGCAAGTACTGCAATTGAAAATCAGCGTGCCAATTATCATGTTGCGAAATATCAACCAGCCAAAGCTTTGCAACAGCACGCGGCTTGCAGTAAAAAAAAAAAAATGAGCGATGTCATAAAAGCAACAATCTTGACATGACCTTTCAAAGGTGAAGATGTCCTCATTCCTCGCATTCCTATGATTCCAACGGATATGCCATTTCAATTTAAGAAATTGCAATTCCCAATTCGATTGGCGTTTGCCATCAACAAACCTCAAGGCCAATCTTTAGAATATTGCAGTTTAGATCTCCACACGGATTGCTTCTCAAATGGCAATTATATGTTGCATGTTCTAGAGTCGGCAAACCAGACAATCTCTATATCTGCACAGACAATGGAAAGTACAGTTGTGTACACCTACAATAAATGCAGATGTTAGAGTGTCTTCACTGTTGCAGTCATGACTGCAGGGTTCTCCCTGCCAGCAGGCAGCCTTCGGTCGGCCAGAATCCCAAAGTCTGGGTCCGGCGTCGGCTGTTCAACCATGCTCCCTGACGTCAGAGCGCCAGTAGTACAAAGCTGACAGCCGACACCATCTTCTCCAGTTTTTCTTGCCCCAGATGTCAGGAGTCCCAAAATGAAAAAGGTCCCATAACCTTTGCAAATACACCTCAGAAGAATGGTGAAAAAAGGAAATACACAAAAGTAAAAATAAGAGGGGACAGGAAAGAGGGAAACCCAGACTGCAACAGTGAAGACACTCGGACATCTACATTTATGGTAGGTGTACACAACTGCACTATGTTCATCGTGTTTCACTGTTGCAGTCATGACTGTAGAGTAGAATCCCAAAGTTGAAAGAAAGGGAGGTGGTCATAAAGAGGAAGGGGCGGCTAAAAGGCCCTGCAAGACTGCAGAGGCAAAGCCTGCCCTAGACTTAGAGTAGAGAGGTAAATTGTAGTGCTTAGAAAATTTATGCACTGAACTCCAAGTTGCAGCTTCCAAAATGTCCTTGGTAGGAACTCCCCTGAGGAAGGCCGCATTAGTGGCAGCAGCTCTGGTGGAATGAGTCCGTATACTCCCTGGGATTTGCTTTCCATGGTGAGAATAACAAAGTCTGATTCCATGAGCAATCCATTTAGAAATGGTCTGTTTTGAAATGGCTTTACCTTGGGAACTTGAAGCATAAGAAACAAACAATTTTTTCTGATTTCCTGATGTCCTTGGTTCTGTTCAGGTAAAAACGTAGCTGTCTGTGTACATCCAAGGAATACAAGATCCTTTCCCCTTTATTTTGAGGCGTGGGGAAAAAGGTTGGCAAGTGTATAGTTCGATTTAAAGACACTTTAGAAACCACCTTAGGCATGAAGGTAGGATTAGTCCTCAAAGATACCCTGTCTTGATGAAAAATAATATAAGGTTCCACAGCCATAAGAGCTTGTAACTCTGAAACTCTCCTGGCAGAGGTTAGGGCTAACAGGATGGCTGTCTTCCAAGATAAAAACTTGATGTCAGAAGAGGCAGCAGGCTCAAAAGGAGGCAAGGTTAGTTTTTCCAAAACATAGTTGAGATCCCAAGCAGGAATAGGAGGAGATCTAGGAGGTCTTAAGTTCTTAGCTCCTCTGAGAAACTGTCGCATGAGCTGATGGGGAAAGATGGGAGGGTCTGTATTATAATGAGCAGAAATAGCAGAGGCATGTATCTTAATGGAAGAGAAAGAGAGACCCTTATGTAAGAGATCTGTCAAGTAAAGTAAAATTAAAGTAATGTTTGGAAGAAGAGGATCAGAATCCTCAGCTTGCATCCAGGAACAAAATCTTTTCAATTTTCCTGCATAAGATTTTCTAGTGCTAAGACGACTGGCTTCTAAAATGACATCCATAATCTGCTTGGGCAGAAAAGAAGAAATCAAAGGCCCTGGATTAACCAGGCTGCCAGGCTGAGAGAACTGACATGAGAGTGTAGAACCTGACTCTGATGCTGGGACAGAAGGTTCGGAGACTGAGGTAAAACCCAAGGGGACTCCAGGCATAGGTTTTTTAGAGTTGGGTACCAAAACTGCGGAGGCCAATTTGGGGCCAGCAAGATTATCAACTTGGGCTTGTCCTGTTTTATCTTCAATAAAACCCGTGGAAGAAGAGGCGGAAAGGCATATCCCGAGAGGTTCCTCCAACTTGATTGACAGGGCGTCCACTTTCCAAGCTTCTCTGTGGTAAGTCCTGGTGCAAAAAGTCTGTAGTTGATTGAGATGGGATGCAAACAGGTCTATGTGAGGACATCCCCAGGCTGCTGTTATCATCCTGAATATTTTGGTGTCCAGCATCCACTCATGTGGATCCGAAAGATTTCTGCTCAGACTGTCTGCCAGGAAGTTTTGTTTCCCTGGTAGAAACTGAGCTTGAAGATCCAAATTGCAAGCTAGAGCTGTGTTCCATAGATCCATGGCTAGTCTGCAAAGGGGGTAGGAATGAGATACCCCTTGCTTGTTTATGTACCACATAATTGTGATGTTGTCTGACCGTATTAACAGTTGTCCTCGTTGTAAAAGATTCCTGAAGGCCAATAGAGCTTTCTGAACGGCTAACATTTCCTTTAAATTGATATGCAGGTGCTTCTGATTCTTTGTCCAAAGGCCCTGCAAACAATTGCCCTGAAAATGAGCTCCCCAAGAATAATCCGAGGTGTCCGTGGTTAGAATCTGAGAGGCAGGAGGCAGCCGGAAGGGCTTCCCTTTATTTAGAGCACATGCCCTGGACCACCAAAGAAATTCCATTTGAAGGCAAGGAAGGACAGAGATTAGTATGTCTAAACTGTGGCAATGCTGAGACCATACACTTTTTAGGTACCACTGTATTTTCCTCATGTGTAGTCTTGCATATGGTACGAGAAGGATGCAGGAGGCCAAGAAACCCAAAGCCTGCAGGAATTTCCTTGCAAATAGATGAGTTAAAGTTGCTAAGGTTCTGAAAGTTGAAGCCAGCTGTAACTGTTTTGCGGATGTCAGAAATGCCATCTGGGTTGTGGTGTTTAGAAGTGCACCCAGAAAAGTTATCTGTTGTGATGGTGTCAAATTTGACTTTATGTTTACAGAGAATCCCAGGAAGTTGAGGAGGTTCTGTACAAATTCTAAATGCTGGAGTAAGACATCCTTGCTGTCTGCCTGAATTAGACAATCGTCCAGATAAGGGTAAATTTGAATTCCCTTGAGTCTGCAGTAAGCTACTACTGGAGCCAGGCATTTGGTGAAGACCCTGGGTGCAATAGATAATCCAAAGGGCAGCGTAGAGAATTGAAAGTGCCTCGATCCGGCTTTGAACCCGAGGTATTTTCTGAGATCCTGCCTGATGGGAATGTGTAAATATTCCTCCTTTAAATCCAAAGACACCATCCATGCATTTTTGGACAGCACTGGAAGCAGCTGCTGTAGAGTAAGCATCTTGAATTTTGGAATCTCTAGAAAGGTGTTCAAGACCGACAAATCCAGAATGGGTCTCCATGAGTTTTGCTTCCTTGGGACTAGAAAAAGCCTTGAATAAAAACCTTTTCCCATCTCTGAAAGAGGAACCGGTTCTATGGCATTCATAGCCAAAAGAGCTTCCACCTCGTTTAAGGCCTCCGTCCACTGATGCTTTGGAAGGTCTGGCCATCCGCTTGGCCTTGGCAAGGTATGAAAATGGAATGTGTAACCTCTTAAAACCACAACCAAAACCCATTTGTCTTGGATTATTTGAGTCCAATTTTGATAAAAAAAGAGAGAGTTTTCCTCCGAGAGGGGCTGTTTCCTTTGAGATTGTGAC
Source organism: Protopterus annectens (assembly GCF_019279795.1). NCBI lineage: Eukaryota > Metazoa > Chordata > Ceratodontiformes > Protopteridae > Protopterus > Protopterus annectens. The sequence goes on from NW_025050499.1 coordinate 3,941, forward strand.
CTGTCCTCTCCTCCCCTAGGGGTGGAAGCAGTCCACTGTCTTGGTCTATAAGCAGCTTGCGTTTTAGGCCTTCCCCTGGAATGTCTATATCTACCCCTCTGAGGCCTGTCGGAAGTGGGAAAGGACCAATTTTTTGAAGGTCAATTCCTGCTAAATCTAGGAGGCTGTACTTGTAAGAAATCTTTAACTGTTTGCATGGATTTCGCCTTATCCTCCATCTTTTTAATCACCTCTTAAGCTTTAGATCCAAACAAAACATTATGCTGAACAGGAGCATCCAATAATTTAGCCTTTACTTGCTCAGGTAAATTTTGTTCCTTTAGCCTTGCATGCCTTCTAATGACTGTGCCAGAGGCCACAGCCCTACAAGAAGCCTCCAAGGCATCAAATCCACAGTATAAACCATGCTTCCCAACTTGTTCAGTGGCGTGCAATAAGTCATGTAATTCCTTATCATCTGCATAGGCAGAAATGGAAGTAAGATTTAGTTTTAAGAAAGACAATAGAAATTGCTGGTACTTAAACATATGAAACTGACAGTTTAAAGCCCTAATGGAAAAAGTAGCAGAAGTGTACACCTTTTTGCCCCATCTTTCTAAGGATCGAGAATCCTTTTCAGTAGGAATGGGAAGCAGCCTTAACTCCCTTAGGACCCTGAGAAATGGTTTCAGGGTCAGCAGAAGGGTTCTTGTATAAAAACTGATGGGAATCAGGAACCCTGTAATATCTATCGGGCTTAACAGGAGCAGGAGGAAGAGAGTCAGGGGTTAAGTTAGCCTTCGAAAAGGCATCATCCACAATATCCAAAACAGGAGGAATAGCCAGGGGTCTATGTTGGGGAAGAAGAAGAAATTCCCTCAGTCTTTTCTTGGATTCCGAAAACTCCTGCCCTTCCCAGTGGAAATGTTCCCTCATTTCATGCAAACTTTCCCCAAAAGAGAAATTCTCAGGGGGAGAAGCAGAAGGAATGGATTCTTCAGCATCAGAATCCTCATGAGGGAAAGAATATTCCTGATCAGAAGAAGAAACTGAGGAAACAGAAGCCTGATCAGAGGAATCATAAGAAACATCCTGCCTTGGTCTTTTGTCTGGAGGGGGATGAGAACCCATAATCATAGTAATTAAATCCTTCGTCATCCTGAGTAACTGTTTCTGTGACTTGGGAGCCGGTTCAGAAGAGGCCTGTGTTGAAGTCTTTGATTTTGAAGGAGTCTTTGCCTTTGTCTTTGGCTTTGCCTTTATTAGTAGCTGAGTAGACCTGAAAACCCCTTCGGAAGCCGATACCTGCACAGCGGCTCCGGACCCATCCGAAGGAGCATTGTCCGAAGGTCCTGCAACAGAAATATTTAAAGGCCTGGTTGGCTCCTCATGAGAGTCCGTTTCGGCCGTCGGTTCTGAAATGGCTGACGACAGGAGCTGCAAAAGCACCTCACTGACAACAGCCGAACCTGAAGCTGGCTCCGCTTGTGCGCTATCATCAGATTTGGACCTAGGAGGCCTGTCTTTATCCTTGCGAAGTTTGTGAACTCTGGTAGCCGGGACTGTATCCGACAACATTTTGTAGTTAAAGAGCCTACCGAAGTAATGAAAAGAAAAATCGTACCTTCGCTTAATTGTACGTTGATTGAATCTAACACAAAACCGCCAACTAGCTACGTCGTGGTCAGGGCCCAAGCAAGGAATACAGTAAGAATGAAAATCCTTATGAGGTATTTGCTTCCCACATGAAATACAATTATTAACTTTTTCTGACATCGGAGTGGAGCAAGAAAAAAGTTTCCCCAACGGGTGCCAACTTTGAGTGGAGAAGAAAGTCTTCGGACCGAAGTATATCAGTAAAATTAGTCAGGAGTCAGCCGACCGGCACTTGCAAACTGCTATCACTGCACGGCAAGAAAGACTGGAGAAGATGGCGTCGGCTGTCAGCTTTGTATTCCTGGCGCTCTGACGTCAGGGAGCATGGTTGAACAGCCGACGCCAGACCCAGACTTTGGGATTCTGGTCGACCGAGGGCTGCCTGCCGGCAGGGAAAGCCCTACAGTCATGACTGCAACAGTGAAACACGATGAACATCAACAAAAAATATTGTATACCCACAACCATTGTGAAATTAAACATATTAGAAACGTGCACTTTCTCTTTTCTTTCTTTTCCATTTTACCAGACTGTACAGCTAGGATATATATACATATATATATATATATATATATATATATATCTATATAAATATATCTATATATATATATATATATATATATATATATATATATATATATCTATATATATCTATATATATCTATATAAATATATATATATATATATATATATATACACACATTTTATATATATATATATATATATATATATATATATATATATATATATATATATATATACACACACACACACACACACACACACACACACACACACACACACACTTATTTATTTATTTTACATTTGTTGACCGGGATAGTCCAACTGGATGCATGTCCATTTTCAGCGGAGGCCCGGGGAGAAAAGCTCCACATTGACAGAAAGTTACATTCATATTAGACAGACTACATATCATTTCTTTTGATAATCAATACAAAAGAGGAAAAAAAGACATACGAGTATATGCAATTACATTTAGAAAACTCCTTATTAATGACAGTCTCAGAGAATGAGCATAGCTTTTTATACCTTAGGTACTCCATTATTGATATACAGATTGAGGAAGTGAGGGGTTAGTCTGGGTTAGAGCATTGGCAGAGCCACTGGGTTTTAAAATGGTAGAGCAGACTTTTCTTGAATTTGTTTTGGGAGGTGGCATTGGTGAGTCGAGGAGGAAGGGAGTTCCATATTTTACCAATGGCATTGGCAAACAGAGTCACCCCCTGAGTTACAGGATTTGACCGTTTGTACAAGTAACCTGTTTGATGAGCGCAGACTATTTAGATTTGTGTAGGGGGTGATTAACTTACTCAGTGCAGGAATGTTGTCAGGTTGATTGAGAATTTTAAATGCTACTGTTACTTGGTTCTGCTGGAGTAGGTTTGGTAGCTCTATCCAACCAAGGTTATGTAGGTTAATACAGTGATAGGTTTTATAGGGCATGCCAGTAGCAAATCTAGCAATATGATTATAACAACATGAGAGTTTATTTAGGTCTGATTTGTTAAGGTTAGTGAGTATGGGGGAGGCATATAAGAGGGTAGAGAGAAGATGTGAGCGGGCAATGGCCACTTTTGCCATGGGAGTCAGAAAGGATTTTATTCTATATAGGGACCCCAGTTTCTTATTAAGAGTTTTAATAGTTTGGTTGATGTGCAAATCAAATCTAAGTTTATTGTCAATGGTAATGCCTAGTAGCTTGGTATTGGAGTCAGGGGAGATAGTAGTCCCATTTTTGGATTGTACAGAAAAGGGTATAGGAGTAGGTTTATGGGTAGGATGGAAGAGTAGCAGTTTGGTTTTCTTTGGGTTGAGAATCAAATGGAGTCCTAACAACCAGTCTTATACTGCAGTGAAACAGTCTTGGGTTCAGGATAGTAGATTAACTGGCGATTTGTCTGAGCAAATTAATGATGAGTCGTCTGCGTACTGAATACAACAGGTCTCAGGGATAACTTTGTAGAGATCGTTAATAAAAATAGAAAAGAGAAGAGGTCCCAGTATGGAACCTTGGGGGACCCCTATGGAATTAGTTAAGAGGTTGGACAGCTTATTATGCCAGAGTACAGCTTGTTGCCTATCAGAGAGATAGGCATGAAACCAATCCAGTGGTTTGTTGTCTGGGTAGAGAGTTTTTAGAGTGTTATGAAGTAGTTGGTGGTTCACCATATCAAAGGCCTTTGATAGGTCCAAAAAGAGTGCTGATGATATTTTTTTGTCATTCCGGTTATGGTTTACAGTGTCTGTGAAAGAGAGGAGGGCAGTAGTGGTACTATGTTTGGGCCTGAAACCATGTTGTGAACTAGTTAGAAGATTGTTCTGGGTTAGGTAGTGTACAAGTTGTTTGTGTATACATTTTTCCATGATTTTGGCCAGTGGTGACAATATGGCTATTGGCCTATAATTTGACAGGTCAGTGGATGTGCTACCTTTGAGGAGAGGGATTACATAGGAGATATTCCATATAGAGGGGATTGTGGATTCTGTTATGGTACGATTAATTAAGATTGAGATGGGGTAGGCTATGACATATGCAGCTTTTTGTAAATATTCAGCTGGAAGAAGGTCTGCAGAGAGGGTGGTTGGCTTTAATTTCTTCAGTTAAGGATCGAATAAAGGAAGTGGGAACAGGTTGTAGGTTGAAGGAGGGTGTAGTCTTCGGGATGGAACCTGTTGTAGGGGAGTAGGTGGCAGATTGTTGGTCAGCTAAGGATTTGATAACATTGATAAAGAAAGTGTTAAAGGTATTGGCCACTTCTTCTGGGTTTTTATCACTTAGATCAACTGGAGTAGAAGTGGAGGACATGCCTGGATGGAGAAGATTATTTAGACCCGCCCAAAACTTTTGGGGATTGTGTCGGTGTTTATGTTGTAGTTGATAGTAATAGTTTTTTTTGTCAAGTGAAATGGATTTTTTTGTCTCATTTCTTAGTTGCTGGAAGTTGATGTGGTCTAGGTCTAGGTTGCGGTCATATATACATAAATAAATATATATATATATATATATATATATATATATATATATATAAACACACACACACATATATTTATATATGTATATATATATATATATATACACACACACACACACACACATATATATATATATATATATATATATATATATATATATACACACACACACACACATATATACATACAAATATATATATATATATATATATACATACACATATACACACACATATACATATATATATATATATATATATATATATATATATATATATACACACACACACACACACACACACACACACACACACATATATATATATATATATATATATATATACACACACACACACACACACATATATATATATATATATATATATATATAGAAAAACTTAGACTTCCTGCTCTGTCTACCTGGTTGGACTAAAAAAATACGGCTGAAACGAATTGTAGATTTGAGCGCTTTCGTTCGCAGCTTTATTGATGCTACATTGAACTTCTTCAGAAATCTACTCATACAGCATTCATAGTTAGTATATATAGTGCTAGGCTTGTGAGCTTTGGTCACATGGGGATGTGTTTGAGGTTGAAGTTCTCGCATTGCTTTAAACTGAGACATGCTAACAACTTTAACACATTTAGCACATTTAACACTTTTAAAACTTTTAACACTTTTAACACCTTTAACAAAGTGAGGTGGGAGGCCTCGCATTGGTTCTATCTGTTCCATTTCAACACACATTTAATGTTAAGACTGCCATTCAGCCCTGGGGGGATGTCTGCCCTTAGGTCTAGCTGCCATTTCAGCTCCTGAACTTCCAGGTGGGTACTGGAGGTTTGTGTGAAAGAGTAGACTTGTTCAAGGACTAAGAATTGGAATCTTGGTGGGAATGGCAGGCGAGTGAGTGTCTGGCTAGAGCGTTGGTGGGGTCTCGCCTGCGGATTGCCTGCATGTGTTCCTTCATTCTGTAACTCAGTCTTCTGGTAGTCATTCCTATGTAGATTGCTACGCAGTGAGAGCATTTGCTCAGATATACTACATTGCTGCTGTTGCAGTTGTAGTGCTGTTTGAACCGAATGGGGGCGGATCTGTTTGGGCTGCTTATATTGGGCCCGGTTAGAATGTACTCGCAGCAATTGCAGTGTTTGCAAGGCCACGTACCTTGTGGGGCTGTAGGGCTGCTGGTGTCTGCCTAACAACTTGGACAGCGTTCGAAGAGTGTTTTTAAGGAGAGGGTCCTTGTGTAGCAGAAGAAGGGAGCGGGTCCCAGTGTTTTTTTGAGATCTGGGTTGCTCACTATGATATCCCAGTTGTTAGTGAGGGTTTCTCTGATGGCTGAGCTGTCGCTGATGGGGATGGGAAACCGTGGGTGGGGGGGGGGTTGCTTTGGTTGGTGTAGCCTTCGAACCCATGGGTGAGAATGGGTTTGTGTCTGCTATGCCTGTGCAGTGTGACTTCCAGTGCCATTTTACTCACCAGGTCTTTGGGGTAGTTTCTGTCTGTGAACAGGTTTTGCAGCACTTTGGCCTGGGCTGCAAAGTCTTCGTCATCGCTGACTTGTCTACTGAGATGGACGAATTGTCCTTTGACTATGTTCTTTTTCATAAAGCCAGGGTGCTAGCTTTTGAAGTCGAGAAGATTGTTTCGGTGGGAGGGTTTTCTGTAGATGGTGGAAGTAAACCGGTTGGAGACCGTGTCTAGGGACGGGGTCACGTCCAGGAAGTTTACTCGGTTGACTTGGTCTGAAATGGTGAATTTTAGGAACCCAATGCCGTTTCTGATTTCTGGGGGTGACTCTCCACATAAAAAACAGGTTGTCTATGTACCGCTTGTAAAGCACTACTTTGGTGAACCCTTTGAGTTTGGTAAGGGAGTTAGCTTCCCATGAGCTCAATACCAAATTGGTATCAGGAGCCATTTTGGCTCCCATTGCTACGCCTTTGAGTTGTTGGTATATGTTGCCCTCGAATGTGAAGAAATTGTTTTCGAGTACCACTTTGAGCAGGGTTATTAGAGTGTCTGCTCTGGGGGGGTCGACTTGTCTATGTTTGGTCAGGTACTCTCGCACCATGGCAGTGCCAAAATCATGGGGGATGCTTGGGTAGAGGGCTTCCACGTCTAGGGTGATTTAAGTGAGTTTCGTGCCCTCGTGGGTCCTTTGGTATTGGGAGATGGCATCGAGAAAGGCCCATGAGTCTTTGAGATAAAACTCTGCGCTTTGTACCAAAGGGTTAAAATAAAAGTCTATTAGTTCCGAGACATACTCGGTCTTGGTCCTTTTGGAAGACATTATCTGCCTGAGTGGGGGATCTGTTTCACTCTTGTGGATTCCAAAGAGCAGGCCTGTAGTTGGGGAGTCTACTGCCATGAAGTCGAACTCCTCGTCTGTGATTTTGCCATGTGCTCGGAGTTTGTATAGCATGGTGTCTATGGCTGAAAACGTGCTGAGCACCTCAGATTTGCTGGTCAGGCGGTAGTTGCCTGTGTCCGATAGGACTTCCAGCATTTTTTTTATATAGTGGGCTTTGTCCATAATGACTACCCCTGCGCCCTTGTCAGTTTTTTTTGATTATAATTTGGTCATTTTTGGTGAGGCTGTGTAGGGCGTTCTTTTCTTTAGGGGTTAAATTGTTGTACCTGAAAGTGGGACTATTGATGAGTTTCTCTTTGATATTGTTTTCCACGACCTGGGAGAATACGCTGATGGTGGGGTTTAACGGAGGGTTCCAGAGACTATTTCTCCTGTGGGTCATTGGGAGGGTGCTGTCACCGTCTGTGGAGGCAGTGCTGGTTGTACTATTGGCGAGGGCTGCCTCCGCCGATGTGGTGGGGGATGGTCGCCTCGGGCTGCTGTGGGTGAATATTGCCGCCCTGTGCCCTCCAGGGTTGTGGTCTTGGCTTGCCATTGTACGGGTAGTTGGAACTTCTCTGACTATAGCCGTTAACGCTGTGATGGAGCTCGTGTTCGCAGCATTACTGGGGCGTGGGGCTGTAAGTAATCCGGTTTGGTGGGACGGCTAGCTAAATATGTGAGCCTGATGTCCCTGTTGGGCAGATTGGTCACCCGTTAGCTTGTCCAGTGAAACCTGCAGGTCCGTTGTTGGCAGGGTTCGGCCTCAGGCTTGGTGGGCAAACTGGGTGAGCTGCGCAAGTCATCCTAGCATTTGGTGCTGGGGTGTGAGAGCTAACAGTATTGTCTACATAAACATTATTGCCTACAGAGACGTTATTACTTGTAGAAACATTTCTAAACATCTGAGTCCCAGAAAAATTGGCAACAGAAACATTTGTGGTGTTTGGTATATTGCTTACAGAGCTATCTATTTGAGCAACAGAAACATTGAAAGCGTTTGGTATAGGACTTTGCGACCTTACGTCATGAGTGGAGACTATTTCGCGCCGAAACATTTACACTTTCAACATTTCCGGCATTGTCAAAAACATTTGCATGGATAGGCATTGAGCTTTGAGAGGTCATATTATGAGTGAACACTTCATTGTGTAGCAAAGCCGTTATATTGTTTTCATCATTTGACCAAACATTACCACTGTTAAATATTCTAGTGCTGTCTAGGCTAGCTGAAACACTTGAGTCTACGCTGTCATCGCTGCCTAAGTTACCTATGTTTAACCTGTACGGCAACATTCTGTTAGGGTTATAAAACATATTGGTTGTGTCAGGCAGTACAAATTCAGACAAAGAGACATGCATATTGTCTACAGATATTGTATCGCTACTCCTTGTTATGGGGGTAGCGGGGATATTTAGTTCCTGGTCGCTTTCTTCTCCTGAGTCCGTTTCTGCCATTGTGTCTATGCCCCTGCTGTTAGTGGGGATCCATTGAGGTGGTTCGCCACTCGACGCGTCGGTTGTATCAAACACATTTGCCGCTTCTTTTTTGTTGTGGCAGATATGCCTTAAATTAAGTTTGCGACAATACAGTTTTAGGTCTAACACTACTTCTCTTGTGTTAGCTCTTTGGGAAAGGATGAAATAAAAGTAAATTCCTTAGTAATCACCCATGGCTGGATCAAGCGGGAGGCTGGAGAGGTTATACAAAGACTGTTTGTCTGGCGTACCTCTCTCGCTTTCTGTGCTTACCGTTAGTGAGGCTGGTTCCGGAGGTGGCATGATGATCTCGTTAGCCTCGTTGTTTGGCCGTAGGTTCGCCTGTTGCGGCCTCTGCCTCTCCCTCTGCCTCCCTGGGGCTCACCCCTGGGGTGCGGGTTGTTTTGCACTGGGTCCCTGCCTTGTTCTAAAAAATGTTCACAGTTGTTGGGTGGTGGGGGGGCAGCTTGGAACTGTGGTCTGGTTGGAGGTTGTTGGTGTCTCATTGTCCTTGGTGTGTTGCTTTGCTCGTTGAGTCCTGGTCCTACGTTGGTGGTGCAGTGATTGGGAAGGCTTCCCATAGATATTTGGGGGGTACTTTCGCATGGACCCTGGTCGTTGGGTTGTTCTGGTCGTCTCGTGTTCTGCTGGAGTCAGTTTTGTTGGGGACCACTTTGTTGGTTGCCGTATTGCTGGTTGTTGGGTCCAGCTTGTGCGTTGGCGGTCTTGTAGTGGATCGTTCCTGCCCTGGCATGGCTGAGTAGGTAGGCTTTGTTGTCCTGGTATTGCATCAGGTCTCTTAACAGCTTTTTCTTTTTCCTTTTGGTAATTTGTTCTGTTTCCCCATTTTGGCGTTGATGCTTTCTAAATACGCTCTTAGGGTGGGGAAACTCGGATGTTGGCTTATGGTGTCATAGATTCCCTTAATTTCGTGTGTCATCTCAAGACTCTTACGGTTGTGCGTAATGATAACTTTCATTACTTGGAGGCTTGCTTCGTTGTAAATTTTGACCAGTTCCTGGTAGGTGTCACCGGTCTCGTTGATTCCGTTTGGGAATCTGTAGACCCTTAGTCCTTTCGGCACTATTTTGTTTTCGATGCAAGTCTCTAGGTAGTAGTTATCCAGAGTCCTTTTTCTGTGGGATATAAGGAGATTGCTTAGTTGTTCGGACAGGAACTTGCAATCGTTGTTGGTGATCCTGTGTTCGTTTCCTCCGGCTCCGTTTGTGCTGTTGTCATTGGGTCTCGGGCCAGGATTCCTTATTTCCTCGAAGTTGAGGAATGGGTTCGGGTGCCTTTGGTCCAGCAGTTGTGCCAATAGGGGCCGATTTGTCGACGCTGCCGGGTGCTGGTAGTCTCTCTGGTGTGCTCGGTCTGTCTGCTGTTCTGGTTTGTCCTCTGGAGACAGAAACTACCTCAAAGACCTGATGAGTAAAATGGAACTGGAAGTCGCTCTGCACAGGCATAGCAGACACAAACCCATTCTCACCCACGGGTTAGAAAGCTGCACCAAACAAAGCAACCCACCTCACCCCCACCCACGGTGTCTCATCCCCATCAGCAACGACAGCACAGCCATCAAAGAAACCATCACTAAAACTGGGATATCATAGTGAGCAACCAAGATCTCAAAAAAACACTGGGACCGCTCCCTTCTTCTGCTACACAAGGACCCTCTCCTTAAAAACACTCTTGAGCCTTGCTCGGAAGCATCTCAT
>NW_025050500.1:0-14732 GCF_019279795.1 Protopterus annectens
ATTGGTAACTAAAGGCATTTGCTGTCTATGTAAAGATTGACCTGTAACATTAATTTTGAACATTTAACAACTTACCCATTTTCATACAAGTTTTGTTTTTCCCTGGCTTTTCACTTGTGAGCATCTGTAGCAAGCATATTTTTTGTAGTTCATCCGAAGCAGAGCCAGAGAATAACGTCTTAATACAAACAATGTGAAGTACTATTATCTTAATAATAAGTAATTAATTCACATAGAGAATTCTTTAACCAGGCACTACAAACATTAAACTTTAGCATATACACTTAAGATTGGTAAGATGATCTCCCATATGATGCAAACTATCCAAATGTTAACTGTCTGTAATAATGCATACTTTGGAAGAAAAAATGAAAAAAGAAGAAAACAAGTAAATTCCTGGAACATAAAAAAATCAGTTGTAGAAAAAGACTAACCTATGCAATTAATGAATGTCCCTACTGGGAGTTCGCTGAAGCTCGGTACAAGGTTTCGGTTTTAACCTTGCGCCGGGCGTCCCTCCTCAGATGGTGCAGCAGCACCGCCATATGAATGTTATGAGGCCTTTGACACCACACCCTCGACGTGCAGAGGAAACCTGTGTATTGTGTGTGCGAGTGAAGGGGCATGTTTAAATTTGCTCTACGGAGGCTTAAACATGCCCCCACAGTAGCACAACCTACTATGCTTACTATTAGAGCCTGCCTCTAATAGTAAGCAATTATATCAGTGATAAGTGGATTAACTGAAATGTAGCTTAAGCATACAAGAGTGTCTAAACACTGAAATAAAATCAAAGTAGTAAACACACAAGCACGTAGTGGAATGTTGAGCCCCGTCCCTAGAACTATCACAATTAGATTCCCCATGTCCCTATTTTACATTTGTATCGCTTCATTATTGAAAGTGTAAGTGAAGCACAGTGTGTTTGCGCGTCACTGCCCCCTGCTTAATGTAGCTTACACATCAAAATAATCCAAATAGAAAAAACGTATGTGGTAATTAATGTGCGTCAATAGTGTAGTGATGGTTAGTGCATCCGCCCTAATGAACAGGCATTCACGAGTTAGTCACTATAGCACATATCATTTTCCATGTGGAATGTATATATGAACATATTTATACATCATTTTAACAACCCATAACCTACATAATAACATGTAAATGTGAACTGGAGTACTGCATGAAATGTTTAACTAATTATTAATTTAATCAAAGTGGGCCAGTGTCATAATGAATAAGGCACTAGTAAGCAGGTGTAAGCACAAATAAGCAGTAGTAAACATATATATATAAGTACCAGTAAGCAAGTCTGAGTGTGTTTGCATGGGTGTAAGCAGTGCCCAGCATAGGAAATGTATATAATTATGCAGATGTGTATATTGCATGTGTATGTACAGATATATAATGCATATATATATATATATATATATATATATATATATATATATATATATATATATATATATATAGATATATATGAAGGAATGAAACGTAAAGTGACAAATAAAGCATACAAAAAGAATGAGAAGGGAATCAACAGCAACTCCAATATTATTTAGTGCTGTCAGTGTATGTCATACCAAGCTAGGCAAGGGTGAGCAAAGCACTGCTACTCACACCACAGGCAGGATACTACCAGTGGGAGTAACATTGTCGATCTGCTAAGTCTACTTTGCAGACAATCACAGGGTAGTCCCTGGTGGGACTCCCCAAAAATTGCTAGGATGGTTGGACTTCCGACCATTACACAAGCAAGAGCAGGTATGTTCTAGGACTAAATGGTGGGAGAGCCTGATGATACATGGGTTGGGACAACATACGTGTATGGTTCCTAATGCTGGGGAGAGGGCAATGTGTGGAGGTGTGTCATGGCTGTGATAGCAACCAGAGAATGGATGGTTTGCATGTATGTCGAACTTGGGTGGGGTGGAAGAACCATGGGTATGAAATTATGGATCCAGGCGTGTTGGGGTTGGATGGCCCGGTTCTAATTGGACTGCCTCGTGGAGGTCAACGAGTTCGTTATAAGTATATATGCATACACACATGCATACATCTATATGTAGAAGTACATTCCCTGTAACACATTCATTCCTTTTGCAGACATAAATAACATGAAAGTGCCCCTACAAACCTTGACAGTAGATAGAATAATAGGTTGTGCATAAGAGGAAGGGCCAGAATCTACCAAAAATGCCGAAGTGTGTACTTTGTCCGAAGTCAGTGCTGTTCTCAAAAAATAAAATGTGAGGACTTTCTCACTCATGGAATCATTCCTGTGATCTGCCTGCTACAGTAGCGTAATCACTAAACCGGTCCTATTTGTAATATAATTTCCCTGAACTCGTACATTATTAGCTCTCATGTGTAATGTGTGCTTTACTACATAGTCATAGTTATTAATTTATTGCAGTGTCATGTTAATGAGAGTACTGATGTAATGAAGTATAGAGTCTAATCTTGAAATAAAGATATGTGTGTCCCAGGTGGGACAACCAAAAAATTGTGAATAGTGTCCTATTAGTCACTCATTTCACTAAAAGTTCGAGATGTCTGAGGATACGTGTAGTGAGTCAACCCATGGGATGGGTCTGCAGGAGTAGGGAGTGGCCAATGTGTAGTGGTGTGGATACACCGTGTATCCAAGTGGATAATGGATGACAGTGAAGTGTTGGGGTGGGTGTTTGGGGAACTAGGATCCATGGGTATATGGGTATATATGCAAATGAAGCAGCACAGCAATAGTGTAGTGGTTAGAGCATCCGCCTAACAAACAGACATTCCTGTTCCAAATCCTACTGCAGCATATACCATTTTCCATTGATAATCTGTATATGAACATATTTTAACATCTGTCTGCTGTATAACCTGCATAATAACAATTAAACGTGAACTGGAGCGAAGTGTCAGTGTCATAATGAATAAGGCACTAGTAAGCAGGTTTAAGTATAAATAAGCAGTAGTAAGCATATATAAGCACCAGTAAGCGTGTTTAAGTGCATTTGCGCTGTGGGTATGCATTGCCTTACAGACACACATATATATATATATATATATATATATATATATATATATATAGTTGCAGACATATATATATATATATATATATATATATATATATATATATATATCTATATATATATATATGTGTGTGTGTGTGTGTGTGTGTGTGTGTGCGTAGATATACACAGATATACAGCTATGATAGGAAACAGCACACAAGAATGACATACGTTCATAGGCTATGGCAATGGAAGTGAGGGGGCCCAAGCAAGAAACATGTAACACGTAGCATGACCTCGCCCCCAGTCGGACAGAGGAAACATACACACAAACCCACAAACAATGTAAATAGTCCACTGCTCCCTAGACCACAGGCAGGATACAACCTGGGGGGGGGGGCAGAGTGCACCCATGAAATCTAATCTTGGAACAGACAGGAGCGTCCCTTATGGGATGCCTCAAAAATTGACATACAACCAAAGGAAGCCGATACGATGACCATTCTGGCTGGGGTGTGTACATACCCAGAATACAAGGGTGGGGAAGTCTGATGACCCATGGATTAAGAATATGTACGACATGGGTCCCGTAAAGTGGAGAGTGGACAGCGTGTAGTGGTGTGTTCAGACCCGACCAGCACCCAGAGTAAGGATGGGTGCTGTAGAGAGTGCGGAGTGGGGAACTATGGGTAGCTAGTTATGGGTCTAGGTGTGCAGGTGTTGGCTGATGTGGGTCTATATGGACAGCCCCAGGGATGTGAGCAAAAGTGTTCATTGGGCTGAGGCGTCACCCAATGAGCAGCTACACCCACTACGAGTCCCACTGAAGCAAAGTCTAATCTACATGGCAGAGAATGGAATAAACAGATGTAGATGTATATATGTAGAGGAGTGTGTGTGTGTGTATATCTACCCATAGCTACATGGAGATATACCTCTCCCTCTCCATAGTACAAATGTATACATACAGAGACAGAATACATATACATACCCACATATAGAAATATACATATGCAGACACCCATACACCCATATGTTGTTAGATATACATAAACAGCAATATATAAATATATACAAGTATGCAGTCATATACAGATATATCTGTATATAGTAATGAAGATATATATATATGTGTGTGTGTGTGTGTGTGTGTGTGTGTGTGTGTGTGTGTGTGTGTGTGTGTGTGTGTGTGTGTAAATATACACATGCAAATAGCTAGGATATGATACAGCAGTTATGAACTACATATGTTCACAGGCCATGCAAATGGGGGTGAGGGGTCCAATCAACAAACGTGTAACACGTAGCATCAACCATCCCCACCTAGACAGGTGAAACATACAAACGCATGATACAAGTAAACACACCACTGCTTCCCAGACCACAGGCTGAATACTACCAATGGGAAAGAACTGCCAGGTCTAATCTTGAAACAAAGACATCAATGTCCCTTGTGGGACACTCCAAAAATTAATGATCATCGGAGTCAGTCCCAGTAATGATTCATCAAAACAGGCTGTATACGTACATGGACCAGTAAGTTGTGCAAGCCTATTAACCCATGGTCGACACAACGTACGACATGGGTCTTGACACGTGGAGAGTGGGCAGTGTGTAAGTGGTATGATTAGACCCCACCTGCACCCACAGTAAGGATGAGTGGTGTATTGGAGAGGCAGGTTGGGGAACTATGGGTATGCAATTATGGGCCTAGGCATGCAGGTGTTGGCTGGCGCACTTGTATTAGGACCGCCCCGGGGATGTAAGTAATATTCCGAAATGGGCAGAGCTTATGCCCATACCTCTCAACCCCTAAGAGCAAAACCACTGGACAGAACATAAACCATTGGGGGAACAAATAGGGACAGAAAGCACATATTCCACTTACAACCTTAGAAAGCTGATAGAATAATAGGTATGCATTAGCATGACTCGGCTGAAGGATGTGGGGTCCTAAACCCAATTACTTGTCTGTATTTAATGGTGTCAGTTCCCAGGTATTTGCCAGACAGGTGCAGATTGTAAGAGGAACACACCAATAGTATGAAGCAAACTCTGGACAGGCCATGGATTCTGTACAGTCGACCGGCATGCTTATGCCTAATGGGCAGCCATTCCCGATATAGGTCCCACTGCAGCACAGTCCAGTTTATATGGCTAAGTACAGTATAACCATATATGTCATTGCATAACCCACTACACAACACCTACGAACACATGGTCACAACATCCCACTGTAGGCATGTAAGCCGATGTAATAGGTATTATTGTAGTCCTCACCCCCACCCAGGAGTGTGAGTGTCTGATGCAAACACCAAATGCAGTGCTCTGTAAGTGCGGGAGCAAGCAGGTATAAGCCTGTTTGGCCGCCGGTATGTTAGTACCACACTGGTGAAGCACTGTAGAGGCTAACTGAGTATAAGAAACTGAAACCGGAGGTTAGCATTGCTTATCTCTACACAAACCCGCACACACCTGCTCACAACTGCTCTAAAGTGCCTTAATCACTCTGTACCCAACAGCTCATGTTCTGGCCAGCAACAAAATAAACAGCCTCTGCAAGGCTAGAATTCAGGACCCTGTATATCACAGTCACAGCAGTTAACCACTACACCATGATAGCAACACATATAAAGGAGGTATCAGCAAACTAATTCTCACCACAGGGAAATCAAATCAAATGTGAACTGATTCTATGTACAGTGTAATGTTCAATAACCTGCCCCAGACCATAAATATGTGAATTGAAGTACTGCAGTAAACATAGAGTTGAGGTGTCACTGTAATAAAGTTATGATGTCCCCAGGACCCCATACAGTGTATGCACACATGAATGATGGATACCAGACACATATATAACCTGCAATGAATAAGACATAGCTTAGCTTTTTTTGAAACCGGCCATTTACGGAAATGTGCGGGAATCCGGCCCTACTTAAACCGAAGAGGCGGGAATGCGACTCATAACTAATTGTAGCATCCGCCTGCAGGCAGAATGGCTGGAGTAGAAGAAGGCACTCGCTTTAGAGCACAGCACTGGGGCATCC
Organism: Protopterus annectens; assembly: GCF_019279795.1. Classification (NCBI taxonomy): domain Eukaryota; kingdom Metazoa; phylum Chordata; order Ceratodontiformes; family Protopteridae; genus Protopterus; species Protopterus annectens. Next base: position 6,050 of record NW_025050500.1, read on the forward strand.
AAGAGTCCAAATTCATGGTATGGCTCCTGGTAAAGCACCATGACAGGAGACTACGGCAGGGCCAGTACCAGGGCTCGCAGTACAAAATGGAGGCCTGGGACAGTCTCGCCCGTGACCTCACTAGTGCCACAGGTATCCCCCAGACTGGTGAGCAGGTCAGGCACTACCATGCAGACCAGAAGCGGTGGAGGGGGGATGTCCTGGAACAGTGGATCCAGGAAGCAAGGCAGACGCAGAATGCCCCAGAACTGAGTAAGTACTGCTTCCACTACTTAGTTAATAATTGCCTAGCTTGTGTATACTATGGATAGGTATGGCTAAATATCAATGTACTTCTCTGACAACTGCAGATGAGCGTGCTGCAAACCAGCAAGCTTATGATGCTAGGCTGCAAAGGATGCATCGCGAGGCAGGTTAGTAAATAGCCTGCATGTACTGTCATAACAAATAAATGTAAGAGCCTCAGAAAGTGTTATACCAGTATACAAAATTGTGTAATATGCTGTGAATAAATGTGTAACACTTGCATTGCTTCTGTTTACTCTGCAGTCATATGTTGCTTTACTGTTGTAGTTATTAAATAGTACTGTTGTAGTAAGCAGTGTTACCCACACTGTGGTATGCAGATAAAATGTGTATGAAGTGCTGTATAACAATGTTGGAAGTTCAAACAGGTCAGTCATATTAGACAAAATACATTTCAAAGCCTCACAACAATTGCCTGATAGCATAGTGTACAGTGATCTTAACTGTAATGCTTTTGTCACACACAGCAGAACTTTGGATCCCAGGAGCACCAGTACGTTGTATGCATAATCATTCCCCACAACTGCACACAGTTTGTTAGAATGTTCAGAGAGAAAGCTCTATGCATATATACACCTAACAACTGTGCAGATTTTGCTAGAATGTTCAAATAGAAAGGGGTATGCATATTTATACCCCTCAACTGTTCCAATCTGCCCAGTATGTCCTGACAAATGACCCACTTCACCTGCCTTTTGCCCTGTTCCCCTGACAAAATAGTGTGATGAACCAAGAAATGTAGGCAGCTGTTAATGACATATAGTTGATAGTCAGACTTGTACATAGTCAGATAATGCACATGCAAACATACCTGTCATCCCAGCATCTCACCCAAAATGTATGACAGCAGTCTCAAAGCATGTTGCATTAGCACCTGCATCTTGTCAAGCCTGTATGTAAGACATGGGTCCCGTACATACTAATCTACAAACATACCATTGTACAATATAATGCCATTGGATAGTATAATACTACATGTAAGGGACAGACCACTGCAGTGACTACGAATGTTGTGAAGACTACAAAGATTTATTAGTTGTTAATTGAACTCTCTCTCTCTCTCTCTCACCCCTACCATATGTGCAAAAATAACCAATTTACACAACTCATTTGGTATGTCTACACTCCTAACCTTTGTTGGGACATATGTCCTATTGGTTTATAAATATTCACATATGTTTCTATGTATGTGCCATGTTAAAATACTCTCATATTGGTGTCCTGTTGCCATCAATGAAACCTGCATGTTGTTGTAATGGCCACTGTTTACCAATATATGCATGTGTTCTGCCTGCTCTGCAACTATTTTATATCTGGTGCCCTGTGTAATGGGAATAACTATGCATGCTGTTATAACCAATCACGAATGCTGTTTACTATTACTAGCCCATATCTGCCTTAAACATACTACAACATAGCTCGTATGTGAAGGCCGGTCCCAACGGATCCACCTGTCCCACCTCAGCTGGCCATGGCATCGGGCACCAGCACATCTGGGGCTCAGCCTGGGACCTCCTCATCCGTTGGCCCTGCACCACCTTCTGGTGGAACAGCCACAGTGGATGGGACTTGTCCCCCCGGGAGCGGGAGAGGACAGAAACCTGTCACCTGTGGTACGGTCTGGTCCGTGGTGTGTAGGGAGCTCAACAGGGAGATTCAAAACTGCCTATGCCAGCTTTAGGGCCGAGTGGCGCAACTAGAGAGTAAGCCTGCCCCTTCTAGACAGCCCCCAGCACAGCCACCTTCTGGACTGTGAAGGTGCAGTGGTAACTGCCCATGGGTGGGGACCTCAGTCCCACTGTATCCATTTGTGGGCTCATGGGCTTGCGACTTCCAAACACCCCTCCCTGTCCAAGGTGTCCCCCCACATGTCATATACCACCCCTGTATGTGTCTTGTTTGTCTTGTCTGTCATCCTACCCAACCTATCCTCCCTGATCATACCTACTCCCCTTCCCCAACATCCCACTCTCACCTAAACATAACAGAAAAAAGGGCAATCTGTTCTTGCAAAAAAAGCTTGCCACATACATAGCTGTTCATTTCGCACACGTGTCCACTGGACACATGTAAATGTTTTTAATTGGCATCACAACATACTATTGTTGTTCTCACCCCTCTCTCAGGGTTGTGAGTTTCCAAATGTACCGCCAAATTTATTGCATATGCATGGCCGTTGCTGTAGAAGAAATGGACAACTATGGACCTTCCCTACACCCTTCCTGCACATCCCTAGCTACCTTGCTTACTGTCTTTCCCTCTTTGTGCCCCTTTTACACCACTTTCCTATCACCCCTTGTTTCTTTTCTTTTAAAGAAATTAGCACGGGGGTAAGCGGGAGTAAGCACTTTTAAGCAGCAGTGAGTGGGTTTCAGCCTGTTTGCATGGGGGTAAGCACTGCTTACACAGGTTAAGCAATCAAGAAGATAACTGAGTGTAAAGAACTGTAACCAAAAGTAACCACTGCTTACCATTGCGCAAACCCATGCACACCCACTCACAAATGCTTAGAAGTGCCTTAATCACTCCTTATCCAATGGCCCTTGTTCTGCCCAGCAACAAAAGAAACGGCCTCTGCAAGGCTCGAAACCAGGACCTTGCACACAACAGCTAATGTGATTAACAACTAAGCCATGGCAGATATACAGACATTGGATGTTATCACAAACATAGCATCCAGCACAGTCATTCAACAGTACAGGAAGTTTATTCCATTATGTAGATGTGTGTGTGTGTTTATGTCCAGATATATATGCATACATACATATATATATATATATATATATATATATATATATATATATATATATCAAGAACATACCATGTGACAGCAAAGCATTAAAAAAGAATGAAAAGGGAAACACCAGCAACTCCTGTAATATGTAGTGGTGTTGTCCTATGTAATATCAAGACTCCCTCAGACAGACATGTGTCATTAATACACGCAAACATTTGTACATTGCCCAAATACATCACTTTGAGCATTTTTATTTACATTAACAAAACAGTTCCTGTCCAATCATTATGTGAGAACAGTACTCTTGCAAGGTGCTGTGTGCAACATCATCATCATTAAAAAGTTAAATGGGGTAACCATGGGGACCGGTAGTGTTGTATGTACATTGGGGTCGTCTGCATCATGTGTACCTGGAACCTTTAGGAGTCATGTGCATACCAGGATCATGTGCCTGAGAGAGGGGTGAGGACAACACTAGTATGTTGTGATGCAAATTAAAAAGGTTACATGTATCCAGTGGACACGTGTGAAATGGACAGCTATGTATAGGGCAAAAGTTGTTCTGGGAACAGATTGGCCTTTTGTTTCCATTTTCGTATGGTGAGAGTGGGATGTTGGGGAAGGAGAGTAGATATGCTTGTGGAGGATAGGTTGAGTAGGATAATAGACAAGACAGCATAGAGGGGCAGTATATGATACATGTGGGGGGTACACCTTGGACGGGGAGGGGTATTTGGCAGTCACAAGCCCATGAGCCCCCAAATGGAAACAGTGGGATGGAGGTCCCCACCCATGGGCAGCCACCAGTGCACCTTCACAGCTGCAAAGGTGGCTGTGCTGGGGGCTGTCTAGGAGGGGCAGGCTCACCCTTTAAATGTGACACTCTGCCCTCGAGCTGGCGTAGCTGTCCTCAAAACTCCTTATTGAGCCCCCTACGCACCATGGCCTGGACTGTACGATGGTTTACAAGTTCCTGTCTGAACCTGCTCCCAGGGGGGCAAGCCCCATCCCCAGTGGTAGTTCCACCAGAAGGTTGTGCAGAGCCAGCAGACATGGAGGTCCGAGGCTGGGTCCCAGATGTGCTGGTGTCTGGTGCCATGGCCAGCTGAAGTGGGACAAGTGGGGCCATCGGGACTTCTAATCCCATACAGCCTATGGTGTTGCAGTTTTAACACAGATAAGGCTTAGTAATAGTCAACAGCATTCAGGATTACTTATAACAGCATGCCTAGATATTACCATCAACCCAACACAATAGATGTCATACATTTGCAGAGGGAGCACAACACATGCATATATACTGCATGGCATCTGTCCAAAGCGTAGATGACTTGTGACTGCAGCTATGAACAGTAGCCCATTATTGGCATGTCACTGATAACCTCAGACAGTGACTGTCATACCACTGTTTCATGTGACGTATGTCCAATCAGGGATGTGATGGCAGTAAGAGTAGGTTTTGCTTACCCCCCCCCTTACATTACATAAAAACCCTAGTGAGCTAGGCACATTTGGTTGTGGTAAATGTAAGGCTTGTAAATTTATTGTACCTTCATTTGATGTTATTAATAATATTAAATTCAATGTTAAAAATGTTTACAGCTGTAACACAATAGGTGTGATTTATTGTTTGCAATGCCCATGTAAGAAGTTTTATATTGGAGAGACCAAGAGGGCATTCAAATTAAGACTTTTAGAACATGTTAGAAACATTGACAATTGTAAGGAAGATAGTCCTGTAGCACTACATTTTTCCCAGTTCCATGAGGGAAGAAGTAATTTTCTTAAAGCGACTATTTTAGAGCAAATTTATATACCTGCGAATTGTTTTGTGGATGTTAAGTCTGTTTTAGTACAAAAAGAAGCATTGTATATTTTAAAGTTCAAGACAATGTCTCCATGTGGTTTAAATGAAGAATTTAATTGGAAAGCAATAATTAATTAATTGTTAAATGCTGAATGGCTAATTAACAATCGCAGTTGTGTATATATGCTGTGTACTTTTTATATGTATCATACTCCTTGAAGGCTTGCGGCCGAAACGTCAGAGAGAGAAGTTATTTTCAGTTTTTATTAAAAAATCGAGTGGAATTTGTGGTTGTTGCTTTTTTGATACCGTGCTCCAGGTTGCAGTTGTTGTTTTTCCATGTCTACTGATCCACAACTCCACTTGCCTCGCATTTTTAGAGATACTATGGATGGCAGTCAATTATCTTTGGACAATTTTTTGGCAAACACAGCCGATAGAGGTGAGCGACATGCAGCTCAGAGGAATACAACTGATAATAATACTGTGTGGGAGAAATGGGATGAGGATCGTAAAAAGCGGTCTTCAAATCCATTTTCGTGTGTGGGCAGAAAAATATCCCTTGCGGTTAATACAGAACAAAAAGTATTGTTCGAAGATCTTGAGAAAAAAATGTGGAAAGAAACAGCCACATACTATAACATTTGTGGTTTGAAAAAGTATGTGGAAACAGAAATAACTCCGAGAGGTCTGAGGGTGTTTAAAGACCCTACAACTCCTTTTGACTTAACATCTGATGTTGACTGTGCGTTTCATAAGAGGTGGGTGAATGCTGCACATAAATGTGTGACCGAATGGTTACACATTCTAATCGAACGTGACCAACTTAAACAAAAAGAACTTTGTTTAGAAATTAGAAAACTTTGTGTTGATCTTACTAACAATGTGCCCGTACCTACGCTTGAAGAATTTTTAAAACAAACTAATCAGAAACTTAAAGAGTACGAGGTCACTTTAATTGAGAGGAAGAAAAATAAGTTGACGCGTGATGTACGCGACTATGAGAACAACAGAGCGTTCCTGTCCAGAACACAACGTAACAAGAGAAATAAACAAGTCAGGTTTTCTGCTAATTTGTCAGAGAACCAGTTTCAATATTCTTCGGCATCGGAAGGTGGCTATACCTCATTTGAGGATGAGAATTTTGATGCAGAATATCCGGGACTTCCACAAGCTGGACAAACTGAAAATTTTCGCCAAACTTTTCGAGGTGAGCCGAGTACCAACTTTCGACAAACCAGAGGACAGAAACGTATGCGTGAACAATTTGTTAATACAGGGGGACAATGTTTTGAATATCAAGGATTTAAACGTGGTAAACGATAAACAACATTCTGATGCATATAATATTGATACTAATGAATATGTGATTAACTTATCTAAATATCAGTTTAAAAATGTAGAATTAGCTGTATTAAACAAAGGACTGAAATTTGTTCCGTCTGTAGTCTCTAGATTACATGACATCCAAAAAGATGTATTTATTTTTGGTAGAAAATTACATCTGAAGTATTTTTTTAGTAATAATCCATTTACATTGCCTGCTTGTAATAGTGACACTAGTAGTAATTTGTCGGACAGTTTTCATTCTTGTATGTCTGATGATGCCATAAATGCTTATTGTAAATTGGATACATCTAAAATACCTGCTTCCAGTAATTTTGTTCCTAATGTACTTAATGGGGATGTATGCAATTGTGTGAATTTGATTAATCACTTTACTGAAATTGCATACAAGGAATTTATGAGTGAAAAGGCAAATATTAAGTACAATATGCAATACAATGAATGGAAGGCTTTAACAACTCTTGCCAACTTAAAAAATGTTGTATTTAAACCATCCGACAAAGGGAATAAATTAGTAGTGATGGAGGCAACTATGTATCTTGACATGTGTATGGAGCATCTCTGTTGGTGAATGTTAATACATACAGAATTGTGGATTTTCAGCATTATGTATCCTCCATTGATGAATATATTACCCTTATGAACAAAGGTGTTAGATTAGGATATTTTTCAGAGCATGAAGTTAGGCAAAAATTTAAAGTAGATGGCTGCAAGATGGCGCTATTTTTTATTGCCCTTTTTGTCGGAAAATACACACAAAATTTGTTAAAACCTCCGTAAACAGGTACCTATAGTTTCAGGCAGACAGTATTTTTTACATAATTTAGGCACTTTCTTACATCATTTTCTCCTACCATATGTGACTAAGTTACTGTCATATATTGCAGATGTGTTTGATTTTTTGGACAAGATTAAGAGAGTAAACTTTAAGGAAAATATGTGTTGGGTCACCATTGATGTGAAGAGTTTATACACAAACATCCAACATAGTTTTGGGATTGAAGCCATTAGACTCTTCCTGGGTGACTCACCAGTTACTGAGTACATTATAGAATTGGTTTATTTTTCATTGACGTGACAATTTTTTTTTGAATTTAATGAAAACATTATCATCAGATTTTGTAGTGAACAGCAATGGGGCAGCGTTATGCCCCCATGTATGCTAACCTTTGCTATGGGGTTATTTTGTTTATAGAAATTATTTATAAACATAATTTTTTAATAAACATGTTATACAGTACAAGGTAGATATGTAGATGGATTTGGTGGCTTTTGGTAGATGGGAGTGAATCTGATGTAAAAATTTTAGTTGATTTGAATATGAATAGATGGGAATCTACAGCCAGAGGTGATTTCAAAAATTGGATCCGTTGTTCCCTTTTGGACGTAATTTGGACATATATCGGATGGCAAGAATTTGGTCACATGAAAATGAATCAGAAATTCCCCAAGGCGGGTTTCAGTATGTATATGGCACTAGTAGCCATCCCCCACATATTTTAAATGCCCTTCCTATAGTGAGATGTTACAGATATATACAGACTTTGTAATAAGTCTGAAATTTTGGACAAAGAACTGACTTCTGTGGCACAATCTTTTGTATCTAGAGGTTATAGTTATAAGATTCTGCATAATAGTATGGATAGACTTTTTTATGGAAATATAAAATATAATAAGAGCCCGAATCAAAAATTTTTTTGGGTGTACAGGGCAAGGATTCTGTGTTAAAATTTGGGATGCAAAGGAGTCTATTTATTTTGTAACTCATTTTATGGCTCCTTTACAGGATATATATATTACAAAGATTGTTAGACAATTTTGGAACTTTTATAATTCTTTAAATAGTGTGCAACACTGGATGAAGTTAAATCTACAATTCTTACAATTGTGAGGGAAGAAGAACATTAAAGATTTTTTAGTTAAGAGTAGGTTTTTGTTTACCCCTTACATTACATAAAACCCTAGTGAGCTAGGTAATATTGGTTGTGGTAAATGTAAGGCTTGTAAATTCTATTGTAATTCTTCATTTTGATGTTATTAATAATATTAAATTAAAATGTTAAAAATGTTTACAGCTGTAAATAACACAATAGGTGTGATATATTGCTCTTGCAATGCCCATGTAAGAAGTTTTATATTGAGAGACCAAGAGGGCATTCAAATTGAAGACTTTTTAGAACATGTTAGAAAGCATTGACAATTGTAAGGAAGATAGTCCTGTAGCACTACATTTTTCCCAACGAGGGAAGAAGTAATTTTCAAATGTACTATTTTAGAGCAAATTTATATACCTGCTAATTGTTTTGTGGATGTTAAGTCTGTTTTAGTACAAAAAGAAGCATTGTATATTTTAAAGTTCACAATGTCTCCAAGGGTTTAAAATGAAGAATTTAATTGCGCAATAATAATTAATTGTTAAATGCTGAATGGCTAATTAACAATCTAGCTGTGTATATATGCTGTGACATATGACTTGGAAACTGGGG
>NW_025050501.1:0-12181 GCF_019279795.1 Protopterus annectens
CTTTTACGGGTGGCGGTTTGCAGGTAGCGTTTCCCGGTTAACCCTTTTGGGTTTAGCTGGCGTTTTAAGTTTGGCGCCCCCCCAAAAAAAAAGAAAAGGAAGCACAACAAATAGTAGGAATTTAAACCAGGAGAGTCCAGAGCTAGCAGGTGAAATAATCAGAATCAGGCAATTACCCCAAAAAAAGCCCAGCCCAGCACTTAAAACTCTGCAAAAAATTTTTTTCCCATGTATTCTCAGAGACACTGCAGCACTGCAGTAAGCTAAGAAGTGAAACTGAAAAGCTTAACTGAGACAAAGAAATGTTAGGGGCTGCCATTGTTTTAAAACCGACAATGCAACATGCTGAGGGTGGTGACAAGGGGAAGGCCCCCAACCCCAGTGAGGAGACGGAGAAGAGTGTACAGGCCCAGGGTAACCTACCAGGGGCTACATGAGCTGGAGATAGGGGGTATAGAGGGACAGAGACCCTGCAGCAAATTGTTGAGCTGTGCAGGCCAGCCTCACAAAAGAACCAACAGAGGGAACCCATTCCAGTGGAAACCAAGGTATGTGTTGGCCCATACTAGCAACAGGTACCTTCCAGAGACCAACTGGTGATATGATGGGGATATCACAGGCATCAGCATCCAGGGTACTGCACCAGTTCCCGGATGCCATGTCATCACATGTCGGTGATCATATATATTTCCCCAATTCCCTTGAGGTATTGGCCAGCAATATGGGCTCTTCCACAAATGGGAAAACCCTGAGGTAGTGGGTGAAAACCCCACATACATCAAAGCACCAGCCGGTGAGCGGGGGAGGGTTTTAACCCAAAGGGGTTCCCTCCATCAACTGCCAGGTCGGGTTTTGGGGGAAAAAATTTTTTGGGGGCCCCCCCCCAAGTTCCCAAAAGGGGCCCCAAAAACATTTGCCAATGGGGACATCCCACATGGTCACCTAGTGGGGATGCTGGCTATGCACTGGAGCCGTGGCTGATGACACCCATCAGAAATGCACACACACCTGAACAGGAATGCCATAATGAGGCACAATTGGGGACATCCCAAAAAAACCCCAAAATTGGGGTTCCCACCAAAAAGGGGTGGGGGAGGGGGCCCTTTGGGGCCTTAAAAGGGGGGGGGCCCCTGGGGAGCCCTTTTGGGCCTGAAAGGGGGGAAAAACCCAACCCCGGGGAAAATTGCCCCAAAAAACAAACCCAAAAACCCCCTTGAAAAAAAAAAAAAAAAAAAAAAAAAAAAAAGGGGAATTTGGCCCATAATGAGGGCCCAAAAATGGCACAAACCCCAACGGAAATTTTGGGAAAAAAAAAAATTTCAGTGTGTGTTTGGGCTGCTCAAGTAAATTTCCCGGGTGCCTGGACACATCTGGTGGAGCCTTGCAGTACTCACCAACTACATGTACCCAAATTGTCATGGTATGTGCTATGCTACATAATATGATCCTGCGAAAACAGCTGCAGCAGGACCAGCATAGGCCTGGGCCAAACAGCCCCCACCATTGCCAAGGCATCACAGGCAGAGCGTGACTGGAGGAGGAACAACCTGAGCCTGCCCCAGTAGGCAGAAGGAGGCATGCCCAGTATGCTTTGGCCTTGGCAAAGAGGCAACATAGCACATACACTGGCTCAGTAGGAACCCCTGGAAATGATACCTCTCTCCCAAATATAGTAAAAGGGATGCCTAAGTTGACACTACCTGCTTCAAACATGTACGGGGAGTGTAGTATGTGCATCCGACATAGGCAGCCCTGCAGCACCACCTGAGGCATGATTGCCATGTGTTAAGCAATTTAAGGTGCTAAACAGCATTTACCACCATGTAGTATATGCAAACAAATGCACACACCAACTAGTACAACTGTGGTAAATGTTGAGTAATATTGGGCAATGTCCAGAAAAGTTGGTGAATATAAGCAATGTCGGACAAGCCTGGTCTAAGTAGGGCATAGCGAACAAAAGCCAACATGCTCATATTTGCTTAACTGGCCCTTAAGCAGTCTGGTCTGCTCAGTATGAAAATATAAAGCAGTGATGGGCCTGAACCCAGGATACTGTGCCAAGTTAAAGTACTGAACCACTAAACCATGACAGATTGCATGTTCAGCCGTATGAAGGATGTTGATAAGTCTATGCAAAGTATCTCATGGAAACCCTGCAGGCACAGCATAATCCCTGTTGAGTTATGACACAAAGGTGAGTCCTGCAGTAAGAACAGAACTTGACTTCCAACACACACAGTATAAATGTTAATTTTGGTCATGTTCACACACATCCAAAATGTAGTGGACTTCAGATCAACATACTGAAAGGTCACACTGGGCATGCTCACACACTTGAATAAATGAGACAATGTCAGGCAACAAAACATGGAAAGCCTGAACTGGGCATGCTCACACACTTAGGCCATGTCTAAACAGCAGTGGGCCAAAATATCTGGCAGTTGCATGTGTTAACCCAGGAACCTCTCACTATCCAGCAATCCACCCTGTGCACACAGTTACATGACAACAGACACATATAATATAGTGGAACCCTGTCATATCAAAATGTTCCAGATACCTAAGTTGTTCATAGAAACTGGGAAAGCAAAGAGATAAAGACCTGCAAACAGTATCAGCAATAAATATTGTGCACCCCAAACAAAGCATAGGTTCAGAGGTCGATATAGGCTATCTGCCCTAGGGATGTACAAGCCTAGCCAGAGTGTGTTTGGCTTTTGCAGCCCTGTCAGATTACTACACTGTGCCAGTGAATAGTAGGTCACACAAGATAGCCCATGCGTTTAGGCTAGTGTGCCTCTGTTAGCAGGGACACAGAAGATATCCCAGGGTAAAACGATCACCCATACAGCATCAAGATGTCCCTTAGGGGGTTTAGTGGGTGGCTCTGCCTATGTGAAACTGGATACAATCGGGAGTGGGTGGGGGCCCTGGGATAAGAATCCGTCCCTCCAGCATGTCCTATTTACATCTGTGCTGAGGTATATGTCCCTGGTGTGTAGCTCAAGGGAGTTGGATATCCTGAGGTGGAGCATGTCCATAATTCGGGGTTTGGGTATTCTGAAACAACAGGCACACATCATATCCGAGTAGGTGGTAAGGACTGAGTAGAGCTGGAGTTACTGCATCTGAACTGTGCAGGCATCTGGGGAGTCCCTAATCTGCTTGGTGAGGAACTTTAGGCATGGGTTCTAAGTGTCAGGTATCTGCCCAGGGCATTTATAACCCTGGAGTGTATTTGGCTCCTCCCTATTAGATTGTCTATGGGAAAAGGCCCGAAGGTACCCTTTAAGATTATTTTGCTGTCTTCTGTGTAGCAGGGACAAAAAGAGATCCCGGGGGTAATTTTTCCCATCCATGTGTAATTTGGCTTGAATGGGTAAGGGGCTATGTCTAATATGAATTGGGATTCTATTCCAGAGTGAACCCTTTAAATGAATCTGCCTCCAGCATGTGTTTTTTATTTTTGTGCTGAGGTTTAAGTCCCTGGGGTTGTATCTCTGGGACTTGGTTTTTATGGAGCATGTCCATTAATTCTGGCTTTGACAGGTTTGTATGTCAGGCATAGATTGCCTCTGAGTTGAACAAATGAGTGGACTGGAGCCTTGTTGAGCTGCTTTGACATCTGTTTGTCCCCATGATCCTCGGGGGGTATTTTGGGTCCTGGGGCTGATTCGGGAAAGGTACATCCCAAAGGCCATTGTATTCAAGTATGGGGCTGATGACTGCGGGGGAGCACAATGACCTCTTTGATGTAGAGGGGTTTTTGTGATAAGGTGGCATATATAGAAGGTCTTTGTAACCACTTTGGCAATGTGATTATCAAAGGAGATTACATCTACAGGCCCCCAAATTTTTCCTTCTTCTTTGGATTTATGTGTTATTTTTTTGGGGATAACTATCCCTTTTTAGCATGTAGCTTGAGCTTGGGGCTCTGGCACCAAATAACCATCTCTGTGGACCCTTCTGGAGGATGCTTGTGTCAGGGGAAATTTTTTCCCCTTTTGCATATCTGAAAACCTTGTTAAAAACCCCCGTAGCCTGAACCTAAAGGGGTATATAAACCAGAGGGTTGAACTCCCTGTGGGATGCCATTGTAACTGGTTTGAGGACATGGCACCTTTCTGACCATGTGGGTTCATCCTGACCCAGTTTACATCCCATCTTGTGATATGGGGGTTGATATTTGCTGTTGCTTATGTATTTTTCAGGGGGTATTGTTTTAAAGTTTTTTAGGTCCAGGTAGGCTGTGTGGACTCCTTGTCATCCATAGCTTTGGTAACTGTTTCAAAGAAATCAACTAGGTTTGAGGCAATATCCCCTTAAAAAAGCCGGGGGTGGTCCAGTGTCTGGGGGCCCCCAATGTTTTTGTTTAGGGTTCCATGATACCCCCATAGCTGTACAGACCAGACTAGTCAGGCTTAGGGGGAATAGTTCCCGGGGTCTGTTGGGGCACCACCGGGGAGTGGCCACTTCTGTCCCCTTATTTATCCTGTAGTAAGGCTAAGTTTGAACAGTGAAAAATGTAAGGGTTCAGTTCTTTTTTTTGTAAGCACAGCCTGGGACACTTTTCCCATAGCTGCTGTTTTTTTGCTTTGGTGGGGGCAGCCTTCACCTGTGCATCTGTGATGTCAGGGGGTTGCATTCAGTTGGGATACATGTGCCTTTGTGGGTGAAGGAGAGGTTTGTGCTGAATCTGTCTGCCAGGATGGGCTGTCTGTAGTTTTTTGTACAGTTTACAACAATTCAGAGCATATCGGGGATTTTCCCACCATTTATGGACTTTAAAAAAAGAAGGTTTATTATCATGTCAGGGCAATTCTCTTTGGAAACGGGCCCTTTTGATGTTTTATGAGGTATAAAGTTTCTTGAAAAGATCAGAGATGCCCCATTTTGGTTTTTGCTCTGTCATGTAGTACCCCCTTCTTTTTATAGCTTTTTTTGGGGGTCCCCCAAAAGGTTTTGTTTTGGAGGAGCTTCATTTGGGTTTCTCCATGTTCCTGCAGGTGCTCATAGAATGCATTTGTAAAATTCTGTGGATTAGCCTGTATTATTCTCTGGCCGGGGGGGCTTTAAAGATTCCATGTCTTGAGAAGTGCAAAGTTGGTTTTTGAAAATTCTAACAGTGATTTCCTTGGCGGGGGTACAGGATATGGATGTCCATGGTTTTTTTGGTCTGTTTCCAAAGGGGTTTTGTGGTCAGAAAGCATGGTATGAAACATAACCTGGTAGTGCTGGTGTGCATATGTGACCCTGAACAGGTCTGTTAGTGCAAAATTTTTATCCCCATACTGAGGGAGTCCTGAGTGGCCCCCTTTGAGGTAACACATCTGGTGTTGAGCAGCATTACCCTTAGTTTATTTAACCTGTAATGTCTAGGGAGGTGGGTTTGTCTTTTGAGCCCTGCTAAAAAGCACTATGGTGGTAGCAAGAGCCTTAGCCAGCATTAAAAGGTCCAAGGGTGACAGGTGCAAGCTGTCCATAGTGAAGTTTCGTGGCATGTTGAGCATGTCACCACAGGCTGACAGACACTGTACCCCCATGAATGACCCCAAATTGTTAGCCAACTGTTAAAGTGATATGTTTGTCTGTATCGGACATCATACTTGGTGGGTGTAAGATGCTAGAAAGGTCGGGGTCATACTGGCCTGGGCTACATGATAATGTTCCTCCATGTACCATGTCATGTGGTCCAGGGAGTAACATCTGGGGTTTTTTACCACCAGCATGGACAATGATGGTGCCAGTCCTGCTTTTTTGGTGACCTGACTGCATGTGTTATGTGGCAGTTCCTGGCCCCAAACAGACAGCCAAAGTGACTATTCCCTTGTAGGGCTGGTGAGTGGTTCAGTGTGCTGACAATAAGTGTCACCTATACAAGTGTATTAGGTGTGTTGTTACCCCAAAAGGCAGTGACTGTGTGGCACACTGACATTGTGAACTATGTGAATGTGGGATTGTAGTGGGGTAGCAGTTGTGGGGTGCCTGCTTGGGGTCTCTGCTGCTTAGGCAGAGTTCATTTACAGCATCCATTTGTGTATGTGTGATAATGTGGTTTGAGTGCTGTCCCCAGAGGATATGTGAGACTGATATGTGGTGTGTGTGGTTACCTTCACCACCTGATAGACTATGCCAGTCATGGGTCGAGAGGTTCAGCACCCTGTATGTCTTATAGGTGCATCTCACACATATATCTGGGTTTTTGGAGGAGGAGTTGTCTGTGTACATGGGGCAGATGTGACATTGTGTCCACAAATATTCACCAGCTGGACTGAAGTCAAAAAGGACCCCTGGACATGCCGGGATATATCATGACACTCTGTAGCCGATACAAAGGATCAGTGGGGTGTTTTTTAAAGAGTATAACAGGGATTAGTGCTCGGGTTTTGTTGGTGTTTGAAAAGAGTAGCTGAGAAGGAGTCCAGACTGAATCATGACACCTCCCAGCTATGTCATAATAGCAATGTACACCATATATGTCTGAGTCAGGGCCAACTGTACCTGACTGACAATGCCGACATCCTGACAGACAGGCCCAAAATACATACCCACCTCCCCCTGACATAGTCCAAACATCATACCAGGAGATATCACATGTAGAATGGATGAACAGCTACCCCCAATGCCAAAAGCATGGCACAAGTGGATACATTGATTCCCAATATGTGTCATGCATAAACTACAGAACAAACAGATCCTGCACCTGAACAGTCAGCTGAGCCTCCCCTACACAGGATGTGGAACCGTTGAATGTGTTACAGCAACATATGGCACTCCCACAAGTGTTGGTGCACAACACACCATGGGAAGTACAGTCCAGTATGCCTATGAAGTTGATCTGCAAGGCCCTGGAGTCCATCATGGTTGAAGTCATAAACAGAGCTATTGGAAGCTGACATACACACAACCCAAAAACTGTGGTATGTTCATTTTGGATCATGGTTCCCAAACATGCTAGACTGTTTGCAAGGCAGCCACCCGGACATACATCACTGAACACAGCTACACATGTCTCACATAACTTTGAATAGCCCTTTATCAACATCCCAGACACATGTAGTAACCCAAATATAAATATGTCATAGATGGGTTCAAATGGTCAAGGGCAGAACACATGGTTGATTGCGGGAAAGTCAGAAAACCATTACAAGTGGTGTCCCCAAAAGGGTCAGTCCTGGGATCTCTTGTTCAGTATATACTTGGGGGCACCCAAAATGGAAGGATGCTGACCAGTTCCCAAAGACTGCAAATGGGGCCATAATATTTCCCGCTGACACAAGCATCCTGCATCATGAAAGACAACTGGTGCCAGAGCCATGGCCTAAATAAAAAAGGGATACATTCCCCGGAAAACAAAATGAAAAATTACATTTGGGAAACCATTAAGAAAAGTAATTTGGGGCCCGGGGAAGTTGTAATCTCTCATTTGAAAAGGGAAAATGGTTAAAAAAATTTTTTACCCCCCTAATCATGAAGGGTTCACATCTAGATCAGGGGATGTGTCTTTACTCATCCCTCATCAGAAGATACAAAGCCCTTTTTGGGGTGTACCTTAAAACACCTGGTGGAAGAAAAATATCACCAAGAGGATTAAAGGGGTCAACAGATACCAAAGCTGGTTGGGAATCCAGTCTACTCAGTGGCATATGTGGGGGTTGTGTGGCGTGTTTAATGGACATTTCATAAAAAAAAAATCCCCCTTTTGGGGACTTGAACCTCACACTAAATAAATAAAATGCTGGAACAGATTCATAAAGGTTCCCCTGGAATAAAATCCCCGTAGGGTTTCAGAGTTCATTGACCCCTTCAAGAGGTCTTGTGAGGGGTGGGGGATCAAGTTTGGGGTCACTTTGTGTCACTGTTGACAGAGGCACAGTATACTAACTGAAAAGGGCATAATTAATTTAAAAAGGGGGGAAAACCAAAAACCCTTGGCATAAATGGGGAGATACCAGTATGAACCAGTTGATCCTTGTACCCCCAAAAACCCAAAAAGTGTGTAAATTGTTTGACATATGAAGGAATGTATGGGTGATCTCAAGGAAAGGGTTATGAGTTCCTGTTAGCTGTGACAGGGAAAAGGACCATTCCTGGAATGGCATAAAACAAAGTGTACACACATTCCATGTCCAGTCTGATATGTCACCCCTGTACAAGGGGGAAGGAAAACCCCACTAAAGCAAATAGCTGGTAATTGTTTTTCTCTAGTATCATAACCTAGTTAGGTAGGGGGTTTTAAAACCTAAAATGACTTTTTGTGGGGGTTGTGTGTGTGCAATTCTCTTTGAAAGGGTGCCCTTTTCGAAAACTGGGAAAACACACCACAGATGTACATTCCTCTTTGGAAAGACTGATGATGTCACCACCTAAAAAACAGGCGGAGAAGGGGAACCACCCAGTAAAGCAAAAAGTGCACTGCTAATTTTCTCTTCATAACCTTTGGGAGGGGTTTTTCCTGCAAATGCTGTTTTTGTGTGGGGGGGTGTATGTGTGCAACCTTTGAAAGGTGGCCTTTTTAAGACTGGGAAAACACACCACAGATGTACATTCCTCTTTTGGGAAAAACTGATGATGTCACCATGAAATAACAAAAAACCACCCAATAAAGCAAATGGCACTGCTAATGTCTTTTTCAGTATCATAACCAAATTAGGTAGGGGTTTTAATCCTGCAAATGCTGACTTTTGGGGGATTTTGTGCAATTCTCTTTTAAAGGTGGCCTTTTTTAAGACTGGGAAAAAACACCCCATATAAATTTCCCCTTTGGAAAATAATGATGTCACCACCCTAAATACCGGGGGAAAACCCAGTAAAGCAAATGCCCTGGGTAATGGTTTCTCTCTGTATCATAACATAGCTAGGTAGGGGCTTGAAACCTGGTTTTGTGTGTGTGTGTGTGTGCCACTCTTGGTTTGGTGTGGGTCTTGTTTTTCTATGTTATGGGATATTATGATTACAACAGTTGTGCATTGCACACATCAGGTATATGTTTCAAATATGTAATGTTCCCTTAATCAGTACATGGGGTGAAGCCTGCAAATACATGAATACATTTTTCCATTGAAAGGGTTTTGCAGCTTCTCAGACTGGGGCACATATGTATGTATGTGACAGGCCCATCCACTGTTGATCCTGGCCAATTTACCCCAAAACCCTGAAATTACTTTGTAGTGTGGTGAGGTATATGCCTGGGGTATATGTCAGGCATGTTCAACACAACTGCCAATTGGGCAGTCATGGGGTACAACCCCTTTTTATATGCATCCAGGGCCCCTAATGTCTCATGGACACCTTGGGACTCCACAATACCTATGGATATGTGGATACCAAAACATGAAAAACATGAGGGTGTATGTAAAATTGGTACCCAAATACATTTGGGGGACCACCAGTGGTACTGGGGATATGTATAGTACATGTGGATGCATGCCATGTTATGTTATACAGCATGTATCACAACAGGGATCTTTTGTATGATACCCTTTTGTAAAATGTGTCCCATCCAAAAGATTGTGATATGCATTACCAGATGTGGATGGACACATCCCAATGTGTTTCATGTACCTGGGGAAAGCCAAACAGGTGTGGACACAGGAATGGGTGGCAAATTTCCACTGGTTAGTGTTATAGTGTTGCAGGAAGGATACAACTGTTACTGGTTCCCCCTGTGTGTCATTTGTCAGGACAACATCCAAAGATTGCTTTTGTCATGTGTTTAGGTTATGTATACTACCAGACCCTCATTGACAGATATTAAAGTATCACCTACAGCACACATGTCATACACATTTTACCCATGTTAAAAACTGTAGTAAAAGCATCTCCTGAAAAAACTGTGACATGCACATTTTACAAAAGACACCCCTGTGTCCCAAAAATTAAAACAGACAGTTCACCATGTTCACAGAACACTTGCAACTGCCACACAACCCCATACTGTCCACTAATGCTGGCAAAATTACACTCACCAAATGGCACATGGGTGGAAAAAACCAACATGGTGCAAACAATGCTACATTGACAAAAAGGGTTTGATGAAAAAGTCTGCAGATATACCTACAAGGATGTCATTACACTTTCCTGTTGACAACCAAAATTGCTACATGCATGTGTCACCCTGTCATCAGGGCATATTATATCCTAAAGCTTGCAGGTATTGTCAAATATTTTTAAAAGCAAAAAATAAGCCAAAAATCACCGGAAAGTTGGTTGTGTTTTTGTTTTACAGGTTTAAAATTTAAGGTCAGATTCAGGTGGTTTCATTGTGTGGATGTGAGTTTTGGGGATTTGGGGGTTGTTGTGTGGTGATGTTAAAAAGGGGTTTAAGTGAGTTAGGGTTAATGGGGGATGTTGTGACCTTAGGGGTTTTTTTAATGGGTAGTTAGTGTGTGTGCAAATTTAGTAGGGGTTTTATCAGATTTTAGGTGTTTTGGCTGTTTGTTTGGTGTGGTTTGTGTGTATGTGGGATGTTTTTTTTGGATGCTACAATCAGATTTCTTTGCAAATTAGCAAAGCAAAGCCAAGATTAATATAGAAACACCTGTTAGCCTTTCCCCCATCTGTGATGACAGGACCACAGATATCATCATATGCAGGGTTTTTTTGTTTGCCAAATGACATTACCCCTCCAATCACATTCTTTTTTGTGTGTGTGTGTGTGTGTGTGTGTGTGTGTGTGTGTGTGTGTGTGTGTGTTTGTGTGTGTGGACAACAGTACAGCATGGGAATGTTGATGTAATTTTGTGTGCATGTGTGAGCCCTAGTTGTTTTTTTGTGTGTGTTCTGCCCGCTCCCCAAAGTGGCTGCCATAAAGGTTTGTGGGACAGCCACAGACTGTACCCGCTAGCCATACAGATTACTGTCTGGGCCCTGGAAACAGTACCTGTGCCCGGGAGGGGGCACGGACATTCTACCAACCCACTGGGTACTGTCCTCAGAGGCAGAGGTATCTGGACCCATGTCCCTGGGGAATCCCGAGCCATGCACATGGGCTACTGGGATGGTCTGGGGCCAGCCCCCCATTGCTGGGGCTGGTACCGGGGGCTTTAACTGGGGGTCCCCCCACTGCCAGCTTTTCTGGCATGCATTGGGTCAACCATGCATGGTCCTGGCTCATGGATGACAAATGTGGAGGGGATCTAATGTCTCCCCCCGTCTATAAATGACCCCGGTACATCCATGGTTTCAAGTACGGATTTTTCATTTTAGGGGGTAATGTCCCCCTGGCCCCAAGTCCCTGCCCGGGTAGTTCCATACATGCCAGCCTGCATTACAGCCCAACATACTGGGTGTGACCAGTGAGGGCACCGCCAGGGCAATATGCCAGGGGGCTCCCCAGAATCCCCGGACCTTTTTTGTGGTACCATTCCAGGTCTTGGCTGCTTTAGGGATGCAAGTGCCATGCCCCCCTCCTGGTCAGTGCCCTGTTTTGTCCCTCCCCTGCCATTTGGGGGTGAGGGGTGTATTGCGTATGAGTGTGCATAGATGGGGTTGAACTGTGATTGATTGTGGACCAACACAGACCCTGTCAAACCTCCTGTGTCAAAATACATGTCTCATCATCAGCATATTCATACTTTAGGTTCCCTGCACCCGAGCCTAACTCAGCACCTGTGAAGAAGACAAAACACTTTTTCCCCTACATGTATGGCAATGCCATGCACATGCACACATGCACAAACCCCACATGCCCCAAACCCCTGCACACATGAACAGTAATACACTCCTCACTACAGCACATACACACACCCGCAATCCAACACATTTTGTGGGTGAAGGGTGTCAGTATCCAAAAGGGAAACAGTCACCCACCTGTCAGCATGCAGAATATTGTTACAAAACTAAATGCAAGTGTAGAACCCCCAAAGTAATGACAGTATACATGGCTTTGTTAAATGTGTTTTGTTTGATTGGCTTCTGGAACACAATTTTTACATGGACACAACATTGCTGTAGGTATTATCAGCTCTGCAATGTTGCACCATCACTCCCGCTATACATTTATGGGCTTTTTTCTTTTTGACACATAGATATCAATGTCTGAGTAATGTCTGTGTCCAAAGCAGATAATACACAACACATGCATGCTATGTACACACAACTTTTGCATGTTGACATGAAGGTATCCCAATGTCTAAATGGCCTGTACAAAATTGGGTTTTTATTGGTGGAGTTTTGG
>NW_025050502.1:0-13033 GCF_019279795.1 Protopterus annectens
ACGGGGTGACTTTGGGCCCCCATTGGCTACCCATTTGGGGGGGGGGGCATTTTTGAATCCCAAAATCCCTAAGGGGTAATGACACCACATAAGGGCCAATGGGGAAACAAGGCACTGGCAAATTATGTGAGGCAGTAGTGCTCCTGATTTGTTAGTGCTGGCATATATGAATGCTGTCTTGAGCAAATGCGAGGCACATGCATGTGTTACAGGCAAGCTACATGCAAACAGGACAAACAGTGATGCCCCACAAGTGAGACATGGACATCAGTACAGTAAGGCTACAGATGTCACTAGGATCCGGCTAGTGAGGCACTGGTAAATCTGCACTGCAGGTGGAATAAGTGTTTCAGGAACATAACAAGCAAACATGCATTGCCACAAACAAAGCTACAGTCAGCAGGCCTGTATGTAGACTTACACACAACCAAACAAGGTGTACGACTTCCAGTAGGTAACAGTGAATGCATGCAGGCACCAGGCCTGTACCCACATATTCACAGGTCGACGGGCTTGGGTCCAGCCACACCTCCCACAAGTGTATAGGACCACGACCTTTGTAATGTTGAATAACTGGCCTGACACCCAAGTGGCTCAAACCTTGTACAATACACATGTCAAATAACAGACACTGAGCCCTCATCAGCAGTTCCAGACTTAGTATGATGTATGCTAACGGTCCTGGCACCACAGTATCCTGGACATGTATGGACACTTCCTCCTGTCATAGTTAGTTCTGTGTTTTGCATGTCAAGCATGGTATGAGGTGTGCACCTTGTAGTGCTAGTGGTGTTTCTTGTGAGCCCTGAAGTTGTTGTGTACTGCACAGATATCAACATCCTCAAAACATCCTCATTGCAGGGTTGGAAAGTGTGACAGCATGCAACCTCGAGTTGACATGACCATCATTGAGTATCAATATGTACATTGTCATATCCCCTGTGCTACCTATGTAGGTGGCCATCCTTGACAGCCCTGCCACCACCAGTATGCAAGATGTGCAGACAGTACTGTGGTAAATACTATGGGTGTACAAAATACCAATGACATTCATCGTAACTGCATCAGGCATGCTGGTATATACCCACAATGATATCATTACACTGTACTGTTGTCAACATCATACTATTACAACACTTCTATGTAGTCACCGCATCAGCACCATTTTACCGTTCCTGCACTGATTTTACAGGATTGCAGGAGGTAAGTACATTTCATCATACAGGGTGTGTACCTGGTATGCCTGGAGTCTGCCACCAATACAACCAATTGACATGTCTGTGTGTGTGTGTGTGTTGGTGAGGGACAGCAGTACAAGATGGGCAATGTTGATGCAGTGTGTGCTGCAGGCGTGGTGTTCTAGTGTTATCACTTTGTGCATGTGTATGCATGCACAGTCCCACCTCAAGGCTGCCATAGGTGTTTGTGGACAGCCAGGACTGTACCTGCCAGGTCAACATACAGTGAACACCGTCTGTGGCCAGACATGGTACCTGTGCCTGGCAGGGGTGCTGCGACCGTGACGTACTAAGCCAGACTGGGTACTGTCATCAGAAGCAGGTGGTTGGTGACTGGAGACAGGTCCGTTTGATCCAAGCCACACAAAATGTGGTCTCCTGGGGTGGTCTGAGGATGCTAATGGTGACCCAACATTGCTGGGGGCTGCTGTTGGCACTATGAGCAGCCACGGCCTGTTATCCTACGACGCCGCCAGCTGCTGCTGTTGCTGGCATACAGCCACATTGACGCCAACCGGCCCACCATTGCCCTGGCTCATGGACATGTAGTTGTAAACAGGATCTAATGTGTCCCCCAATGTCTGTCAACGACCTCGGTGAAGCGCTGGATGCAGCCGCAACATCGCTGCCACACTGTCACCTGGCAGCTGTGCGACACGCCTCAGCCCCAGACTCTGGTCTGGTACCGCTCCATACGCGGACTGTACCCGCATTACAGTCTTCCGGAAACATAGCTGAGGTTGAAAGACTGTGGCATAAAGTTCATGGGGCGGGCACACGCCTGGATGCTCTGTACGAACCCCTGGACGCTCTGCCTGTGGCACCACAACAGACCTGGCCATGGCTGCTGTGTGGGATGCACAAAGCCAATCGACACATTACCCTTAACACGCCCATATCATCCTGCTCCAGGGACATTGGTGACAAAGATGTATTGGCAGGATGACTGCATGCATTGATGGGTCGATAGCTGTGTAGTGTCAATTGGCTGACCAATGACGGACTCCTATACAACCACCCTGTGCGCACACACAGGTATCATCATTATCACTATCCACAGCAGCTGATTCAGGTTCCCTGCTGCACAACACCAGAGCAGCACCAGAACCTGTGGGAGTAAGACAGGAAACACAGTTTACAATGTGTACACAATGTCACCACTGATAAACACATGCACACATGGGCACATGCACACATGCACACATTCACACATGCACACATGGGCACATGCACACATGGGCACATGCACACATGGTTACATGCACACATGGGTACATGCACACATGCACACATGCGCACATGCGCACATGTGCACATGCACACATGCACACACCTCAGTATATGAGATATCAACACACAGACACAAACACACCTGCAATCAAACACATAGCACTACTGCTTCAGCCTATTATCACTGTTAGTATCAAGAGTATTGAAGGTAATGGTATTACACACCTCACCACAGCATGGATACAGGGTTGCCTGGCTGTTACAATTCCTCAGAGGGACCTGCAGAAAAGAGAGAGACATTTATTGTCAATGGGCACAACTGTGCCATTGATACTGTGGGCATGATACAGTTCAGTAGTGCAACAAAGTGAAGCTCCACAGGTGTACTGCTGGATATTGAGAATATCACCTTGCACAATAATTACCAAGATTACAACTTACAAAATGAGGACACACCCTCACACATGCATAACCTAACAGTGTATAGAATGGTCAACTATACACATGGCATGTTACCTGCATGCTCCGTGTCCTGCTGCTGTGTGGCTCCAGCCTCCATCATTACAAATGTATGCTGCTGCTGTTGGACTGGAACCACAACACTTGGGAGTAGTCCCTCCAGTCTGGTGAAGGGGGGATGTCTAGATGCCCCACCACCTGTGGCAAGCTGCTGCCTGTGGATATCCGATGCACGCTGATGGACATTTCTAATTAAATCACTGCAGTGATGGTGTGCCTGCTCATATGTCCGGTTATGTGTGCCTATGTCATTTACCCAATGGACCAGGTCTTGCCACAGTGCAGCCCTCTCCTGCTGTTTCTGGCTGGTGCGGGAAAAGAGTACTGCGAAATCCCGCACCAGGCTGTGGTTTATCTCTTCATCCTCTGCAGTGGAGTACACAGGGTTCCGCTGGTGAACCATAGCCCTGAAAAGGAGAAGGAAAATATGTCAGCAATATCTGTCAGCAAACTATGGCACACATACGGCCACACATAATACTCGACTGCAGTGATATAACTTAACCACCATATATAGCATCTGTCTGTCTATTGGGGGATACACATGTAAATGACCAGATATCAGTGCTTCATCCAACAACTGTGCAACAGTACTCAAGCACACTCCATACCTATTGACAGACTAGTATACTGCAGCAGTCAACACACTGGTTCAGGTACAATGCACAACTCCTCACACTGGGGGTTGTATCAAGCTGAACTGTATGGGGAACATTATCAGCCCATGCACTGCACCACAATGCACGCTACATATTTCACTGGTAATGCACACTACTCTTACTTGCCACATAACCCTACTCTTACAATTGCGGGTGACATACAGGGTAACATAAGCACAACATATGGCAATGTAGTATGTGCCAGATCGTGAAGCTACCTCACACATCTGTCGTTCCTGGGCCTCACACCAAGCGATTGGACACACACACTTACCATGACAGACAGACAGTCATGGTGGGAGCAATCACACCAGTACACAACATGCACCCAGTCACTGGCACACCCATCCCACCTCACATATTTCTGTTTGCAATGTTTTCATGGGTGTGTGCACTGTGTCTTAAGTAGGTAGTGTGCTTTGGCCCTGGGCTGCCTACAGCAGCATACTGTTATGCTAACCTGCCCCTGTGACACATGTGTGTTATGATCGTATCTGCAAGCCTTACAAACAGAAGTTACATCGGGGTGACTCTTATATGGCATATTACCTATCAGCATAACATTCAGCAGGGGCATGTCTGACATTCACTCATGGGGAGCCTTGCTTCTAATTCTATGTGGTTTACTACAGGGTATGTCGTGATTCGTGGTAGGGTCCTGTACATCCACCATGTGCTCTATACTGCAGTGACAAGGACTACAGACATGAAAATTTGTGTTGTGGATGTTGAGGTATTACCATATTGTTAGATTAACCGCGGTCTGACCTAACCATGTATATCCAGCAGTGGTAACCTCTATGGTAGTCTGTGTGCGTTCTGTGGTCTTGCTGTACCTGCATAGGTATTGTGTTTGAGTGCATTGACACAGTTACTTGCATGTCTGTGTCCTTCTCCATATCTACAGTAGCTGTTGGGTGGAGGTACACACTATGTAGGGACATTGTGGGGTGTGGAGGTACAGTGACCTACATGTCCATAGCTGACACACCATGTCCGCTGGGACACACCCATGCACAGGTATTACAGGACCAGTGTGTCACTGTGTATATCAATGGGGAGTTTATTGTACACTTGTTGCCCTGTCTCCCCTGACACATGCAGTGGTGGGCAGGCATGCACATATGTGGCGGTTACTGTGTCAGTGTTTTTTGAATGGGGTATGGTACCCAGTATCCACACTGGTGTTCACTCCATGCCCTTGACACCAGGCACTGTTGTGCACTGCACACATGTGCCTCACATGTATATATATATATATATATATATATATATATATATATATATATATATATTTATTGATATATATTCAGATATATATATATATATATATATATATGTTTGTATATGTAGGTTAATATGTAGGCTATATATAGACAGTAGATATATACATATATATGGGGGAGAGAGTGAGAGAGACAGAGGAGAGTGAGAGTGAGAGGGGTGACAGAGAGAGAGATAGTCATATACAGACATATCTGTTGATAGTCGATCAATCTGTATATGTATACCCACATATATCTAAGTATATGTGTGTGTATTACATATATCTGTACATACATATTCTACCAATCTTGATGTCTGTGCAGTAAGTGAAACCTGGTTCAAGGCTCCTGAGAGCACACCAGTGGTACCAGGCTATACCTTTGTATCAGTGCTTTTTGGCCCAAGGACCTTCGGGACAAAACAATAAGGAGGGGCAGTGTCCATATTCGCATGAAGGACACCCACACCTCCAGGTTAGTGGCTTAACACATGAAGCATCAGAGACCATCCAGGTGCAAATAACCATAGGCAAACCTGCTATACAACTGGTAGCATGTAAATACAGACCACCCTCCCAATCCTCAGGAACCACAGTCAGCCTTCCTGAAGACATTGGAGGATATGAATGTCCCACCACACACCATCATATTGTAGAGGACTTCTACTACCCTAACATACACTGGGTGCATTATTCTAGCCCAAACACCCTAGTACAAAGGTTCCTAGAATTCCACTAAGTCAAATGCAGTGAAAAACAGCTAGTCACCTCTCCCACAAGGGGAGATAATATACTAGACCTGATCATCACAAACCATCGGGACAATGTGTTACTGCACCGGAAGTATACCCTCACTAGTCATGGTCTGACCACAGACTAATCACCCTGGGTATATGGTCCACCTCCCCATAACACAAAAGACTACAGTGGAAACATCTCACATGCTGACTTTACACTTCTTAAAACTGAGGTTAGTATCCTTTAAGCCCACTGTTGCCAGTGGAAACCACATCCCACAATGTAGACTCCTTCACATATGCTTTCTCACGGACATCTCCAAGAATGCATGGATCATGCAATCCCAAATCAAAACCAAGACCTCTCCACTAAGGGCAGGCATCCTGTCTGGTGGGACCCCAGCCATGAACAAATTGTATAACAACAGAAGGTAGCTACTGCATGACAGGCAGAATTCCATAAAGATAAGGCATCTTTGATCAGCACTAGTAGAAAGTTCACGTTCTGTCATGCCAAACATGCAAGGCCAACAATGAGAGGGAAATCACTATGGACACTACAGATAACCACAAAGGCCTTTCTTTCTTGCTAGTTGCAGGCACCTGGGTGGAAACCATCAGATATGTTCAGAGTTAGTTCATTAAGTGACAAAAGCTACACTGAACACATGAATATTGCCAACATTCTGGCAGACAGGTTCAGTGCAGATTTCTCCTCCCTCACCCCACATGAGGAATTACTTATCCCAGCTGGACTGTAACCTCCTGTCATCTCCAGATGTCCAGCTGAGAACTGCCCTCAGCAAAGCTGCTGTAGACACAGCAGCAATGGGACCAAACGGTATCACAGGTGGCATGCTACGTGAACTCCAAGAGGAGCTAAACACGGACATAAAATGCTATTAAACCGTAGCCTTTACTTCAGCATATGGCCTGGACACTGGCATACAGCAACAGTAGTCCCACTCCACAAGGGAGGCACCTCTACAGACCCTGGTAACTACTGCCCCATAAGCTTAAATTCAGCCTGGTCTGCAACGCTATGGAAAGAATCATTATGGAACTCATACACAGAATTTATTGTGGGTGTCTACACTTGATCCCACCCAGTTCGCTTTGTAGAGGGCAGATCCTGCCTTATGAACCTGGTTGACCTTTTCAAATCAGTCACTAGAGCCATTGATTCGAGGCACAGCAGTCCATACAGCCTACTCTGGACTTGTCACGCCGACTTTAGGCAATACCCCACTCTGGGCATCATAGACATGATCAACAGCTTAAATGTAAATCCATATGTCACAAGATGGGTTTGCAAACCGGCTAATGGATAGAAACCCTACAGTCAAACTCACTGGTGCCATGTCAGACTCAAGAGCCAGTCACAAGTAGTGTTCCATACAGGGCTCTGTCCTGGGACCGCTCATGTTCGGCATTTATTTCTCAGATGTGGAAGCAGACATGGGAGGGTAGTGGCTGACAATGTTCAAAAGATGACTGCATACTAGGTGCCATAGTCGACAGACCAGCTGACACATACATCCTGCACAGAAAGGTTCTCATGGAAACCGACAACTGGTGCCGGAGTCATGGCCTTAAACCTGCATGCCACATAATGTATAGTCATACGGCTTTCCAGGACGGACCAAGGCAACCCACATATTATCACATAGACAGTAAACCCACTGGAGTACAGACAAAGTAATCGGAGACCTGGGGACAACTAATGCGATACTGATCTCTCATTTGACAACCCACATTGCCAAAGTGTGGTTGGATAGACTTCCTCACCTTGCCCACCTTATCATGAAGGGATTCACATCCAGATCAAAAGGGTCATTGTACCCCCTAAACCTCCCTCCTTATCAGGGCCCACTTGACTGTGTACTATGCCCCATTTGGTATGTACCTCACCCTGGCACCCACTGTAACAGCTTGGGGGGGCCCCATATGTACACATCACCAGGAGGATCAAGGGTCTCCAACAGCTTTCATATGCTGCCAGACTAAAAAGTAACTCATGCTTCTATTCCATAGCATACTGCCTACTTAGGGGTGATCTGTGCCTGACGGTACAAGGCTACATAGCAGCCAATCAGGGTATTGATGGACATGTTCCAATTTTCATACAATCCAAATCCATCAGAACACACAACAGCTACAGATTTAAAACCTCAGCACACATATGAATAGGACATGGCTGTAGGGACAGATCCACATAAACTCAGAGGCTTCCCATACTGTGGAACAGGATCCTCAGTTCATGTTAGGCAGAGATATCTACCAACACTAACTTGCTCTTCATGTGAATTCTTGACCAGGTGGATGGGAGATCGTGGAGTTTACACCAGGGGGTCATCTCTGTGTCACTACTAGACAGAGGCACAGTAAATTAATGCCTATTATGTATAGGGGTCTTCAATGTCACTACTATACAGAGAGCATAATTTTTCTAAATCTATTCTTATACACTGTCTGCAGATAGCTTAGTACTAAAACTATGACACTGTGAAACTATATATGTCTATGTATTTCATACATCCTCTCTATCTATGTATACACATATGCATAATTATATATATATAAATATATATATATATATATATATATATATATATATATATATACATACATATGTCGATATACATACGTATACACATGATATATATGTCGATATACATACGTATACACATGATATATATATATATATATATATATATATATATATATATATATATATATATATATATGTATATATATATATATATATATATATGTATATATAGATATATATATACATATATATATATAAATACAGATATATATATATACTATATATACTCCTTTTAGTTCCACATATGTATACACACAATAACATTACTGATGAACATACATTACAGTACAACTGACTTGGACATTGCACTAAAACCTACATTGCTATGTGTACATAGCTACCTACACATACATATGTATGTAGAGCCTTCAGTGAGCAGTTGCAGTATGTCCCGCCCTATGCACACTCACTCACTTGTATACATAGATACAGACCAATAAACACATCTGGAGGGTTCACAGTATGTAGATTATTATAGTAGTACTTTACATTACACTGTGTTTGTTGCTGGCTGTTTGCGTGAGGCTTGCAGTTACTTTGGCCTGCTGTCCAGCCTCTTTGTTTTGTTGTTACTTATTTTTTTTTATTACTTCTTTTCTCTTTCTTTCTTTCTTTTCTCTCTCTCTTTCTCTCTTTCTCTCTCTCTGTCTCTCTCTCTGTCTCTGTCTCTCTCTCTCTCTCTCTCTCTCTGTCTCTGAAGCCTTCCCAGAGGGTGCAATGAAAGTATTGCATGTATTGGACTGGGAGTACAGGGATGCTTTTTGTAGGTATCTGCACATGTCTGCATGTGATGGCCTCTGCACCAGTTGTTAGCCAGCATTTACTAATTTCTGGGTATGCAGCCTGTTGTGTAGTGATTGCAGTTTTCACTGTGATTACAGGACAGTGCTATAAAAAAGGTCTGTTAGGTAAGCGTAGCCCTTTCAGATTATCAGGGTGGGGACCATGCTGGTTTGCTGTGGACACTGTTCTGTGAGTGTAAGAGGGTTGGTATGTCTCTCATATTTCAGGCTGTGTTGTAGACACTGCAATGCATGTTGTTCAGTAAGTTTGGAGTATTCCTTCCTCCAGTGTCCTCTTCTCTGTGTGTATGTAAACTGACACCTCACGACTAGTAATACTGTGTATATGGGTGTGTATTGCTTTCCTGTAGGGATTGTGGGTGTAACTGGTATATAGCAGTGGCTCTTTAAATCTGTTGCTACGTAAGCTTCAATATTTGGCCTTTACATTCACTCCTTGTATGCCTGCTAGGTGGCTTTCCTGTAATGTGTTGCATATGGCTTTCCTATTTTCCATTTACATTCACAGCTTGTCAATGCTTGGCCTAAATCTGTTTGGGCAGCAATTCCCTCATGTGTTTGTTGTGGTAGGGTGTTACTGCATGCAGTGTGGTTCGGCCATGTAATTGTGGGCCTTGACACTTAAACAGCAACGGTATTTGATCATGCTGCTGAGTTAGGCCTCAGATACTCTCAGGTGCATCTTTTATCAGCCTCTGGTGGAATGGTACATATCAGTGGGATACTCCAATGAAATATTCTGATTATTCTGCAGTTGTGACTGTGGCTTATTTCAAGCATATGTATCAGTACACCATTTGTGATGGGCAGTTGGTGCATACCTTCAGTCATTCATAGTTACCATTGCATGTGTAGTTTCACCTTTCTGCCTACTGTTATACATTTTGACAGGGGTGTCAGTGGGGCACAGTTGACATTTGTTTTCACATCAGGGACATCCCTGTAACTCAGACACAGTTGCTATGTCTGATCTCTTAACTATTCAACTATGGCACTGTTTATCCTGCTCACAGGTATGTGTGTGTGGCTTGCCAGATGCTACTCTGACATTATTACCTAGTAGCTACCAACTAGCATGACTGTTTCTCATCACACAGCACTATTTTACAAATCCACTAGATTTGACAGTAAATATACATGACATGCTTTGTGTACTAGACTTGCTATATTCCCTTTACATTAATTCCTACTATTTTATGATATATTTCGTTCAGCAGAATGCTCTTGTATAGCAGTCATGGCTTAGTGGTAAGTCATACAGACTAGTGTTTCCAAGGTCCTGTATTTGAGACTGACAGAGGTATTTTATTTTACTGCTGAGAAAACTACAGGCCTTGTCATTCAGAGTGACTAAGGCACTTTTAAGCAGTTGTAGGAGGGATATAGGAAAGGCCCATAGCTGCCCATTTCTTCGTCAGCAACAGCTGTGCATATGTATGTAATTTGGTGTGAAATTTGAAACCTTCCACCCCTGAGTGAGGTGTGAGGACAACAATAATATTTGTTGTACAGCCAATTGTAATTGCCAGTTTACATGTCCAGCAGACGTGTGCAAAATGGGCAGCTATGTATGGGGCATGATTTTTTTGTGGGTACAGAGTGCCCTTTTTTTTTTTTTCGGGTGAGAGTGGTATGTCAGGTACCCAGGAAGTTGGGTATGGCTGGGGAGGTAGGTAGGGGGAGGTTAGAGACAAGACAAACAAGACACATACAGGGGTGGTGTATGACACATGTGGGGGTTACACAATTGACGGGACAGATGTTTGGATATCCTTTGTTCATGAGCCCACAGATGGTAACAGTGGAACTAAGATACCCACCCATGGGCAGTTGCCACTGTGGCTTCACTGCCCAGGATGGGGCTGTGCTGGGGGCTGTGTAGGATGGGCAGCAGGCACGCCCGTGAGTTGTGCCACCCGTGCCTCAAGAAAGCTGGGCGAGGGGCCCAAGCACAGCATGCCGGATCTCCCTACGCACCATTAAACCGGACACTACGGAGAGTGAGTGGATGTTCTCCTCTGGCCACACTTAAAGCAGGGGGCCGAGGCCCCATCCCCTTGCAGCGCTTCCACCCGCAGGTGTACAGGGCCACCGGAGGAGGGTCCGGCCTGGGCACTACTGCCAGGTGCACTCGCCAGCTAAGGTGGGAGAGGTGGGTTTCACTTTGGAACCCGCCTTCCCTGTCAGTCCTATGTTTTGCATTATTTAGTGACAGTTTAGGTTAGTAACATTGCAATACCATTCACAATTAGCGTTTGTAACAGCATGCATTAGTATTTCCCATTAACCAAGAAACACCCATAGAATTCAAGCCATTGAACAGCAAGCATAACACATGCATAATTTGAACAACAGTACATGTTCCAACAACATGCAGGGTTTTGTGATTGCAACAGGCCATCAGGTTTGGATGTATGAACAGGGCACATGCATCAACGTACATGCAAATCTGTATGAACCAACAGGACAATTGTCCA
The DNA here is from genome assembly GCF_019279795.1 of Protopterus annectens. Taxonomy (NCBI): domain Eukaryota; kingdom Metazoa; phylum Chordata; order Ceratodontiformes; family Protopteridae; genus Protopterus; species Protopterus annectens. The sequence continues at coordinate 11,539 of NW_025050502.1, forward strand.
GGGGAGTTAATTGTGAATACACATACCCATTTCACGTGGAATGGATTATTTGTGGTTATATGGTAGGGTGAAGAAATATTTCATTAACAACTTCAAATACCTATACATATACGTTGTACATTTCTTACTAGCTGCAGATATATACACACTACAGGTCTGACTACAGTTTCCTATGTGTAAACTTATGCATGTTGGTGATAGGATTATGTTACTGCTACATCAATATACATTTCATTTTTTATTCATAAATTCATATCTGTCTCTGTTCAGCTACATCATCCTGCTACATTTGCTTTTAAATGGCTCTAGACAACTGTGGATGTTTGGTATTTTTACACAACCATACTATCTTCATAATAAACTAAGAGCAACATATCCAGATTTTGTTACACATTCCAGCTTCAGTACTTTTTCTTCGTCATCACATGTTGCTGTTTTACGCCTGCTGTTCATTTCATTCTTGTACCACCTGCAGTATATTTTATTCTGTTATTATCATTTTATTGGTGGATCTACACTCTTTCGGCTAATTTCCTCACTTGTTTTATTTTTACAGTCTGTGATGGTACTTAATTCTAGGCTTCACTGACATGTTTTCACTTAGTTATAACAATCCTTTCCAACCGCTCCCCACTTGTGTCATTTCAGAATTTAAACGGGATATATCACACATGTGTTTTACTCAGCTTCTGTATTGCAATTTTCAGCCTGTTGCAGGTTATGTACTATTATATTACAGGTGGAACATCTTTATTTCCAGATTTGTTTCATTTTTATTTTTGATTACAGGCTGCATCAATTTATGTAATCAAACAATACTAGCAAAATCTCTCTTACACTGTTACTTGTACTTTTATTAATACGTGACTACACTGCACTCTTTGCAAGCTGTCATACTTATATTTTTTTTACAGTTACAGGAGAGAATTACTACCCTGCCTGGTGGTGAAATCCGCACGTCATCACAGCTTGATGATTCATGTGAACTACCTGCAGCTGTAATATAAAATGGCTAATATTGGAACACACATCTCCATACTATCAGCTAGGTTAATTTCTTTCATAAATAATTACATGTAACTTAATACTCAGTAGTGGGCATCAAGTACTTGCCGGGCCTCCTGGATCCAAATGGTTCAGTTGGTCCTGCTTCATCCTTCAGGTCCGCATGGTGGTGACGGTCCTGTTCACACCAGTCCTTGGAGGCTTCTGTGGCACTGGTGAGATCATGTGCCAAATCGTCCCACGCCCAGCCCTATATGCTCCCCACAGGACCTGGCCCCAAGGAGTTGGGCCCTGCGATCATGTGACGAGGAGACAAACCATATTTGGACCTCAATGCCCCACCTCTCTGCTCAGAAGCAACTACCCCTCCACTCAAGCATCCTGACTGCAAATCGGAAAAGGTGTGTTTCCCCAGGGCTAAATGCCCTTTTGATTATCAGGCCTTTTTTTGCTTCAAATTTTTTGCCCCCTTTATTTTTGCTTGATTTGG
>NW_025050503.1:0-14223 GCF_019279795.1 Protopterus annectens
ACTCGCGCGCCAGTAGTGCACGTGGGATTCATTCATACCTGAATCGCTAAGCAGCCATATTTGGCGTTATAACGCCGACGCTATGCTGGCGCCTGGCGCAAGGTTCATGAATCCCGGGGATTATTTCTTTCTTAGTTGTTGGTTTGGGTGCTTGCAAAATTGCTGTTTTTTTTTTCCTCTCTTTTTTCCTTTATCTAGTATTCCACCTTTATTGGATATCACATATCCCAGGTATCTAACCTGTTTTTTCCAAAGTTGTAACTTACTTTTGTTTACTTTGTGTCCTTGTATTGCTAAAAATTTTAATAATGCTACTGTATCCACCCTGCACTGCTGCTGGGTGCTGCTAGCAAGATGTCATTTACATAAAGTAGAATTTGACTACCTTCCGGTGGGGTAAACCCTGCCAGGTTGCTAGCCATTTTTTGTGCAAATATTATTGGGCTCTCACAATATCCCTGTGGTAGTCGAGTATATGTATACCTTTTACCCTGAAATGTAAATGCAAACTGATATTGACTATCAGGATGTATAGGTATTGAAAAGAAAGCATTGCTAATATTTACCACAGAGAAATACTTCTGTTGCGGTCTCAAATCATTCAACAAGGTATGTGGGTCTGGCACCGTAGGTGCTCTAGGTATTACTGCATTATTTACAGCTTGTAAATCTTGTACCATCCACCATTCCCCGTTTGCTTTTTTTTAACAGGAAATAGGGGTGTATCACATGGTGAATCAGGAGATTCTACCAGTACTCCTTTTTTTGAGTAATGCTGCTATTATAGGCTTAATTCCTACTTCTGCATCCTTTCTCAAAAGGTATTGTCTTTTCTGTGGTCTAAAAGCTGACTTTGGGGTAATTGTAACTGGTCCTGCTGTTTGAATAAGCCCTACATCTAACTTGCCTGTTGACCACAGAGTTGTTGGAATTTTACACAAGGCCTCTTCTTTTTTTTTTTAATAAAAATGCTAATCAGCTGTCCTCACTAGATTGCAAGTGTACAGCTGTATGTGTCTGTGTCAACCAATTCAGTTTTTGTTTTTGTATCCCTTGTCCTGACAGTTCTAAATCAGTCTGTTTTCCCATTTTGTTACCTTTTTTTCTAAGTCTGCCCATTTTAAGCAGCTTTTGTTTTTTTGTCAAGCTGACATGTGGCAGTCTATTGGACTTATACAATTTCATGAATTCCTGAGGTAATGAACAGCTTACTACACTGTTTTCCTCAGTATCCCAATATAAAGTTCGTAATATTAATCTGTCAGCAGGATTTTTGAACAATTCTTGCTCATATTCCTTATCAGGTCCTGGTGTGCTACAGTAGTATAGAGTACAATGTAACAAATGCTGCTGATCAGTGTCAAGGGAGGGTATCTTACTGATGGCTACGTTCATCAGTTCTTTGGTTACTGCCCCTGGACCAGTAACTAGGTCCTGGCTGTACCAATAATAGGCTTCACCCTCTGATCACACCACAAAAGCATCCATTTGTCTTTGTGCCTCCATACCCTTCATGGTGGGAACTACTGCTATGCCAAATATCTGCACAAGGTCTCTTCCCAGTAAGTTTACTGGATATTTTGCAGAAACTACAATTTTACTTTTCTGAGTCATACCTGAAACAGGGTCAGTTATTGCTATATTATGGGAGAGTGGTTCCCTGTATAGTTGTCCATTTGCTGCTTTTACTAATATATAATCAGGTGATTCAGAATGTTCTGGTAACTTGGAGGGTGTATCAAAGTCCGTGGCGCTCCTGAGTCACACAGGAATTTGACTTCCCTTCCCTCCACCAGAAGTGTCACTTCTGGTTTTGTATCTGCTAGGTAGAGCTCCAGGCTCAACAATGCTAAATCTAAAATTTCATTTCCATTTTTATCCTCTACATCTGTTTGTACTTCCTCTATTCCCTCTACTACATTCACATTTTCTTTTTGTTTATTAACCTTTCCTGATGATTTTTGATTATCACTATCATATAGTCAGTCCTCATCTCCTTTATCTTCTGTCATTGCTTTCTTATTTTGTTTACAGTCCCTAGCTAGATGCCCTTTTTACCTGACTGTAATACAAATACTTCAGCTCCGTCTTCAGCAGTGAAGACTTGTGCCCTTTTTTTTCTTTTTACTATTAAAGTGTCTTTCAGCATGTCTAGCATACTCAAGTAAGGCTTGCAGCCTGCTTGTTCAGTGATCTATCATATGCTTTGTAATAAAGCTACTGATAGAGGCAATGCAACCTTTTAAAAATGTATTTTTTTAATTGTTGTTTAAAGCATTCTAATAATCTAGCATAATATCCATCTATTGTCTCATTTTCCTGTTGTATGCATTAATTAATGCAAGTCCAGTCTGCTCTAAGTTTTCATTTCTCAGAGATTCTGTCTGTCAGACCATTCACTATGTTGTCTAAAAAAATGTTTTTGAATTTCTAAGCTTCTGTTTTTCTACAATTTGCTTCCTCAATCCACTTGTGTGCTTGAGGTATGCCTAGTTGGTGCTGCTTTTTTGCCTGACCTCCTGCATCAGATTTAAGCTGTTTAAGGAGTTTAACTAGTGAAAGTTTATCTAGTTTACTATCAAATTCATATTTGTTAACACATTTTGCAAAATATCTCACATTATCTGCTCGCTGCAATTGCATATACTTCACATTATCCGTTAGGGCGGATCTCGATCTCTCAGTGCACTGATTTCCCATGTCTTAAAAAAAAAAAAAAGACTGTTACGTAACTCTTCTCTTGTACCACGTGGTATCTTCTTCCCTGTATCCCACAGTAGTGTCTAGAATGACTGTTTACTTTGCTCTGGTTTTCCTGATCTATGACCAAATATACAGTACTTCAATACATTCTCGACCTGCTATCACAAATCTTAACAACAGTACACTGTAACCTGGTCCCTGATCTAAAACAAAGACAAAGAGGGAAATTCTTCTTACCTGTGCCTCCCATTTATGACTGCATATTTTTTCTTCTTGGGGTCCAGTTTTCCGGCTCTTCAGCCACAGATCAGAAAGTGGACAGCCTCTTTACACACAACAATTCAGTCTAGGTCTTTTCACTTTAAGAAGAACCATTTTCCCGCGGCAGCTTCTCCTGCGCAGATTTATTACCACCCATGCACTCTGACCTGTAGCTTACCAAGGAATTCCGGCTAAGAAGGACCAAATGTCAAATAAATTGTTAAAATCAGACTGTAAAATCATTAAAGCTTTCAAAATGACAGTCAATAACACAGGAAGCTAAAGTTCAAATAGCGTTTCTTTACTAATGTACATTAGGAGGCAAAACTATACAAAACAAGTATAGAGTTTGACTGGCTCTATACAGGAAATACCTTCAATTATATAGCATTTACAATCTGCTTTTGCCCACCTTACTGACGTGGTCAGTCACAGGGCATTTACATCACTATAGTCCACAATATTCCATTCATAAGAAGATGCTGAGGTAATGCTTTTTAAAAACTTTCCCATGAGAATAACACAGCCTTGCAAGGCACCTGGTCAATTACAATGTCTTTCTATAAATGTTGCTCTCTCCAAGGTTTCAGGTCTGTTCGAATACAATAGTCAGTTCATTTCTTAATACGTTCCTTTGTCTCTCTGGTAAGCAGCTGCACTCTATCTTCGATAGAACTCACAAGGCCATCCTCCTCGGTGGAAGGAAGAAAGATATACATGCATACATATGTATTTCTCTCTAACCCAGCAGATAATAATTGCTGAAAGACATAAGCCTGCTGAGCTGGCTACTGCCAGGGTCAGAGTTCAATCACACTGCGGCTAAGCTTCAGGCAATTACATGCAAGATCATTTCTACTACCATATTGTTAAATAGAATCAAATGCATTACATATTATACTGTTTCTAAACTAGCACTACATATATGTTTAAGTACATATTTTTCTCCTACTCCTGTCATTCTGCCTGCAGTTCAGTTCTACAATCGTTTATGCTGTGTATTCCAACCTATGGGGCTTATATAGTCCGTTTTTCCCGCATATATCTGTGATTGGCCATTTTGGAATTGAATCAACTTCAGTAAACCTGCATTGTCATGCTCCAGTTTGTATTCATTCATATATATTAGCTATTATTGCATTTCTAGGTATTCCTGTCATGGCTTAGTGGTTTGGTACCTTGATTATGGTGTATAGTATCCTGGGTTCGAACCTGGCCACTATTTTTCATGACTGTCTAGACATGCTGAGGGGTGTGTCTGTGTAAAGGCAGTTTTGATACGGCTTGCTCAACGTTGCCCATCGGTTAGCTTGTTTGCGCAGTGCGCAGCACCGAGCAAATGGGGTATGCTGGTTTAAGCCTCATTTGGCTATCAAACCTGCATTGTCATGCCCCAGTTTGTATTCATTCCTATATATTAGCTATTGTTGCATTTCTAGGTATTGCTGTCATGGCTTAGTGGTTTGGTGCCTTGACTATGGTGTATAGTATCCTGGGTTTGAACCTGGCCACTGCTTTTTATTTTTCATGACTGTCTAGACATGCTGAGGGGTGTGTCTGTGTAAAGGCAGTTTTGATACGGCTTGCTCAACGTTGCCCGTCGGTTAGCTTGTTTTGCGCAGTCTTAGCTCAAGCAAATGGGAGTACAGCTGGTTTAGCCTCATTTGGCTATCAGAACGCATATTACGCTCAGCTCAGTTAGGGGCACATAGTTGTTAAACCACTGCTCAGCTACGGGCACTCATTTTGCACCAGTTAAACCACTGCTCATCTGCGGCAGATGCACTCACCCTGTTAAACTGTAGCTCATTGGGCACATCTGGTATTTTTATTCTTTGTTACCTTCACATTTCTTCAATATAAATGGGCTATTTCATTACATTTTACATAAAATGTGGTTTTATGTGTACATATTTGTCAGGGACTTGTTTCATGCTTATTTTGCTAAAAAAAAAATTGGTGTTGTGGGCTCGAGACCATGAATGCCTACTCTTCAGCCAACATCTCTACTACGCTATTGCTTCCTGGCTTATTTTGCATATTTAGTTCTTATATGCTTCCCCACTGACTGCTAACTGTAGCTGCGCTACAGGCATATATAAACGAGCACACTCACGGTTAAACATTATTACAATTTAAAAAAAAATATATAACATGTTTATTTATATGTTTTCTGTTCATAGTCTGTGGGGGCATGTGTTGTGTTCTGTTTATTCACATTTGCATGGACTCTGTTGTGGGTGTTTACTTTGGGCACTTTTCCTCTTCTGGGGGCGTGTCCGCTTACAGGGCTCAGCCTACGGACACGCCCCCTACTGTCTTTCACGGACCGTGTTAGCCTTAGGTGTGATTCAGCATGCTCTCATGAATATGCAAAGCATGCTGACATCACTCCGTTTAACTGCAGCCTCCGTGTATGAGTTATAACTCTTACACGGAGGCTTCGTGAATCCTGCCCAATGTGTTTTGCTTAAAGCCTCTGTTTTTTCCCTTGTTTGTTGTCAGCATACCAATAAATATAGACCTAACTGCAAAGTGTAACATGGTGCTTCAGCAGTATCCATAACTTGGAAACTTCATTCTGCAGATGTCTGTAGTCAAGATACGATACATAAGAACATGGTCTTTATATATGTCAAACAGAATCTGGAAGACAAACTTGGAACAGCCATTGTGATTTGTGCCACACTGAACAAAGATACTGTGCAAAAGATGCAAGTCATTCCTCTGCTAGGACAATGTTACCATAAGACCACACCATATGAACAACAAGATTTTGGTTTATTCATTTATTTCTTTGCTTTGTTTACTTGTTAGATGGAGTGGTCCAAGAGCTCTTTTCATCTAAAATCCTGATAGAAAATGCAGTACAATGTTAAAAATATAAATTAGACATTAAAACATAATCAATGAGTTGTTACAGAATAGTATATATCTTTTAGACATCATTTACTGTGAGGAAGACCAACCAAACAACTCAGAATTTGTTTTATTTATAGTTTGTTAACATTTTACTTTGATGTGCATGAGAAGCCTAATACGTAGCAAAGGGAAGGAATAATATATATGGAGATGTACTCCAGTGAAAATGAATAAGATGTCAAAAATAAAGTGTGATTGATCAAACTAGGAATGTTAGAAGGGCTATGAAACTTGAAAAACTTTGAACATGTGATTCCTAGACTTGCAGTACCTTAACAGCAACAGTGTTTTGGAAAATAAATTTTGTAATAAAGGATTAAGTACATATGAAACTTCCATCAGTAAGAGGCTAAAAACTGAATGTCACTAGAATGTCTGCCATCTTCATCAGAGTGTTGTGTGTGTGAAGAAACTGAGGTAGATGTGCAGGGTTGTTCCTGCTGTGCAAACATGAGCTGAATGTCAGCTTTTGTTTGTGTTTGACTTTGTGTTGGGCTGTCACTTTCTGCAGAGCTACTAACATGTTGTGAAGTGAGAGAACCTGCCATTAAACTTGGGGACTACCTGCTACTTCCTGCAGGCTGCCTCATAAATGTAGCCATGTTGTTATCAGCAGCAGTAGCAGCATCCATTCTGTTGCTAACTTCATCCATATTTATTGATACAGTTGAACTGTTGTTGCTGATGCTGAATCTGTAAAATAAATTACACAATGAAACAGCATAGTGTACAGTAGGCTTACAAGGGGTTGAGTGGGACACTGACAATGTACATTGCCTTCATTTTCATTAATTACTGATGTACAAGGCTCACCTAATTTTAATGAATTGTTACATGTTTAATTACAGCAGTCATTTTTTACCATTGAATTTTTAGTATAAAAGGTATACATTTTAAACTAACCTTCAGGAGCCGATGAATATAAATGCTGCTGCAGACATTGGTTGGACGGAACAGTGTCCACACTACCTCTGACTATTCCAGTTGCACCATATACTGTATCATAGTCATCCCAACGAATGGACAGAAGGCATTCATAATCTGATGTTAACTTAAGATTCGGAGCCCCTATAGTGGTCCTGGAAATTGCATTCTGTCTGGCCTTGCTCCTAGCATGTTCTACAATATCATTTGCCATTTTCTTGCACTGTGCCAGTGATCTGCTTCTACCTCTAACTACATTGATTTCATCAACTATTTGACTCCAGGCTTTTTTTCCTCTCTGTTTGTCTGGGACCCCATTTACCAAAAGGAAATCCTCATGGCTGACATTATCATATCTGTGTTTGGATCCCCTACTCTCCATCAGTACTACTACAGAAAAAAAAAGGGAGGGGAAAAAAGGCCGCAGTCAGATCCTTGTAACAGTACTGTTTAGATGACATTAACTGTTGAAGTACAAAACAACTGGCCAGCTATTCCTAGCACCCACATTGAGGTATTTTTGCAATAAATATGCAAACAGCAATGTTATCTAAACTACATAAGTTTAGTCATTTAGACCAAAAGCAACCTGCACTACTATCTGTCATTGTCATGTCAGGAACAGAACATCACATTTATCACACGTCTGTTCCTGTCCTGTGCACACTGAAATTTCGTAAATGCAACAAGCATTTTTTCTATGTATGCACATTCAGTACACTAGACTTCTTTAATGATCATTTCTTAAAATGATTACTCTACTAGACACATCATAACAGGCAACTTCAAAATGATCAACATTACCAGTTACGCAGTGGTGTGAACACATGCACAGTACACATCAAAATGCAATGCAGGTGACTTTTAAATCAATATTAAAGTAATTATTAAAATGTCTATTACTACACAATCAATATTTTATAAAGTATTTTATGTGTGTGGAATCCTAAGACATTTGTCACCTATCTCAGCTATGTGTGAATTAGTACGGTGGTGCTCAGTCTAATGGCATAAATTCAGGCCAATTGACATGTGTGTTATACAAATTAGGCTAATTTATATACATCTCTATGAATTGTAGTGTTATACAAATATGTGCTGAGGGACATTGGTGTATTTTGACATTACTCTGACTGTAAACTTGCATCCTAGAGCACATGAACTTATCTTAAAAAGACATGGACGTGCTGTGGACATTTATGAATTCCACAGCACAATACAGCAATGCCAAGCTGTCTGAGGTATGCTAATTGCCAAAATAAGAATACAGTTGTAAAATTCAGTATGAAATCATCTGAATATCAGAGTGAAAGCAATCTGGAAGATAATTCCTGCCCAGCTGACATTATCTATCACACCCTCACAAGTCATTCATATCATAAAGTCATACAAATAATTGACCACATTCCTGTTGACATTTATTTATCCTCCACCATAAAAAAATCACAGTTCACCATGATACATACTGCTGCAAGGGTGTAAAAATATTTTAACATTAAGCATTAATAATGACAGTTACTATACATATAATTAAAAACAATTTATGACACATGAAAGGGCAGTTTAGTGTTTTCCTTTAAGAAAAATCACTATGTGACAAAAAAGTATTAGTTACACCAAACTTGCCAGTAGGATCAATACCTGCTCTAATCAGCATTCTAGCAAAAGGGGTTTGGTCAAGATGATGTCACACCCAACAATGAGTGTTTCTAACCCTGCTTAATCCATCCCTCACCATATTTTCCTCATTCAGGTTCTGGCTCTTCAAGTGATAGCAACAACTGTGAAAGCACAAGGCTGCACTCCTAGCTGGTCTGTCAAACAGCTCTTGATCATGCTGCACCTTTTGTCTGACTCATACCTGGAGAAGATCCAGGTAAATACGATTCACAATACATGGAAGAAAATCAACATCTGGGAGGAGCTGGGTGATCACCTATAAATGTGGCTTCTGCTCCCAGTGTCCATATGTGCTTCAAGGTGAAAATATTCATTTAGTTGCAAGGAATAGGAATATTGTTTGTAAAGGACATGCCACGTGTGACTCTAGTGGAGTTATTTATACAGCATTATGTGGGGCCTGCAATGGGTTTTATGTAGGCAAAACTGAAAGGAAGTTTTGCAACAGAATATATGAGCATTTATATGAAGTTAGAAACAGGAATCCCAATAATGCTTTATATAAACATAGGTTGACATGTTCCACTGCTACTTTTTCATTTTTTGTATTAGAGGTGGTACCCTTGGATAAATGAGGGGGAACCTGAGAACGCAATATAGAATATAGGGAGTTGCACTGGCAGAGGCTAATAAATTCCCAGTAATGAATGAAACTGTATCTATAGCTCCTGTTTTAAAGCTTAAAGCTGCTAGGCTCTGAAATTTATTTCCCATTTTGCCCACTAGATGGGGATGCAGGACAAGCCTTTCATTGAATGGAGTCTGTGTTTCCAGTATTTTTATATAGGAGTATGTATGTTTTTATTTATTTTTTACTTTATTTTTTAAAACTATTTATATTTATGGTGTATATGATATGTATTTCTTATATATGTAACATTTTTTTTTAAATATGTATTTCATACTTTCAGCAGCTTAAGCGAATATATTTTATTGACTGGGATTGTTCCTTTTTTCCCACCATTATTATACCTTGTATAGTGCTTGATTGGTGCTGTTTTATTAATTAGTCTAATTAATTAGTTATGGTATTTAAGGAGAGTATTTTTATACAAGGTTGCATCTGATGAAGTCTTTGGCAAGATGAAAATGCTGCATGTATATTGAGCGTCAGTGTGTTTTTCATTGTATCAGAGTTCACATTTGGATCAATAAACTCTATTTTGTTTTATTTGGAAGTGTCGGTAGTCCTTCTTTGTGCCACTTTTTGCTGTTTTGATCATCTCTTAACCCTGACAGGTATAACCTACTCCAGTCAGCAGTGATGTCACAGGTATGACGATTTGCAGAAGAGTAGTGCTGCCCAGCTTTCTGAGTGGGTAACCAGGTTACGCCGATAAGGCCAGAATTCTATAGTAAGTTAAATTCTTTTCTTAATTCACACACATACACACACACACATATATATATGTGTGTGTGTCTGTGTGCATGCGTGTGTGTAACTGAAAATATTAGTTGTACTGATATTATGAAGTGCATAAAACATGAGTAGCAAGCAGATCTGTATTCAGACATCCAGACATCTATATTTTGAACAAAGAGGAATACTAGTACTATGTTATCAGGTTACAATACTAAACAGAAATGTCAGATAAGAGTGTTAAAATAGTAATCTGTATAGATAACTATGTAAATCTTTTACTACTGCTCAAAAGTTGCAGTCACATTTATAAATCTTTACCATTGCAGGGAAAAAGCTCTTTTGGACACTTCCACTTACCAGAAGACTCAACCAGACAATACAATTGTATCTTCTCTTAATGGCAGTTATATTATATCTCTTCCTCAGCTATCAGTGAAAAAAAGGATAGAATAATTCAGAACTTTTTAAAAAGGTACTCAAAGTTCGAATGTTACTCTCCCAGACAGGGTTGATGCCTCTGTATCTCAAATGAGCTGTTTTCAGTTAACATCAGTGGTTATAAAGACCTTGTATAAGAATCAAACTGAAAATAATAAATTACATTCAGAAATTTGTAATACACATATTTCTACTATAAACATAAACAGACCCTTAATGGTTATATGATGAGAAGAAAATCATTTTTTCTCCTAATGTATATAAAGGGACACCATTAGTTATATTAGACCATAACAATTGAGAATATTAGCATGTTCCCATGTTTTTTTTTAGTTTTCATGTTAATTAATTTTCTCTTTAACCACATTTACAAAATGATGACTTGGTAAAACTGGTAATGAGATACATTTAACTGCAAAACATTGTGGGCAATCAAACTACAATTTACTTCTTTGGAAGAACAGTATTTTATATTGTGCTTCCACTGCTACATTTTTAGGTGTTTCACCTGCAAGAACTTATTGACATTTCTTTCTAGGTAGTAAGAAGCAATTATTGATTCATTTGTCATGGAAATATAGTAGCTTACACATTAGTTTAGATAATGAGGCATTGTGAGTTCAATCTTTCATGATGTCATGGCAGGAACTGTCAGCTGTGAGAAAAATTTCAGGCGAGCATCCTTTTCAAGAAAATGAACTGTAAAAATAACATGCTTTCAACAAATAACTGTATAATTTGGTATTGTACATAGTAAGGAGGTTATAGTCATCCCCAAAGATTTGTTGCATACACTTTAAACAAGACCACACCACTATGATTGTTAAAGATCAGTGTCATGCTCTACCTGCGATGCAATGATTCGAGTGGATATTGGCAGTTTTAAAACTAGTCCTACTGTCTTTACTCTGTTGTTTTCATTATTCAAATTATGTTTCATAATATTTTTTTTTCTTAGATAAGAGAACAGTATATTTATAATGTAACCAATAAAAATGTCAGTGGAAGATGCCACAGGTTTCTACAAGTATTTAACAGACAAATTCTGTAGATCTTTTTTTCAACAGAATATTATTGCTACACTCCCACATGGTATCCACTCAGACTCAAAAAAGAAGTGAGCATTACTTACAAAACTTAACAAAGGTCTTTAAAATAAACTGAAGGATCACCAAACAATGTCATTAGTTTTAAAAGAAACAGATGTAAGAGAGAAATGCACAGTGGAAAAAAGTAAAAGATTAAACAACTAGACAAACTGATGTAAAAAAAAGCAGAAGAGAAGGCTATTAGAAAATGAAAATAAAATAAAATAAAATAATGGAAAATAAAGTTAGTTGAAGTGTTAACAGAGAAATATAAATGCTGTACAGCGAGTCTTGGAAAGACAGAAAAGTGAATTAAATACATCAACTTTGTACATCATCAATGGTTGTCAATGTATAAAGTTGAATTATTGAAGAAGACTTCAATGGCAATTTTAAGAAAGGAAAATCTCCACCTGTTACTTGAACTAGGTACTGCAAGCTAATTTGCCATAGCACCTTGTTCTACATAAAGGGGGAGCTCTACTGCAGATATGTGGGAGTCAAACAGGAGGAGCCAGGGATGGTAATATGCACTGCTGAGCACAGTGCTCAGACTCCAGTGAGGATAGTTCACAGTGACCTTCCTATTAAAGTTAGATTTCATTCACTGGCAAAGGTCTCAACCTGTTGAGAGGTCAATGTGGAACACAGACCAATGTATGACAAACAGGCAAAATGTGGAACACTTTAGTTTCACACTGTGTGAAAACGCACAATTTCCACAGTACCAGGCTAAAGCAGGGATTTAAGTAAAATCAGTAAGTTGAAGTACATATCAACCAAGAATCAACACTGTACACATATAAAATTATTTTATAAAAATATAGTTTGTTTGTTTGTGCCTTTCGGATTTTTCCCAGTTAGGGGTTGCCACAGCGGAACTCCGGTCTGCTAATGATTGGCAGTAGAGTTTTACATGCTGGCTTGCCGGGCTTAACGCACAATCTTCAACGAAGGAACACCCGTTCACGCATGTCAAAACACAGAAGACGCTCTAACTGAGGATCTAACGGGCAATGTCTAACTGTGAGGCGACAACGCTACCGCAGCATCCACCACCACAGTAACTGAAATCAAAAATGTATTCTATAATCAGAAAAACACTGCCATAACTAAGTACCCAGTCAATGAAAAATCATCCACTTACACTCAGAAAGCAAATGCAGCAACTCTGCATAAGACTGAGCTCTCATAACCTATGCACTTTTTCCACTAAGCAATTACATTTCACATTATTTATTAAACAATACCACTCAAGTGTACTTCATTATAACAATTTGAGTCTTAAAATGTCCATCGCCAACCTTGAAGTTCCACATTACTGAAAGGGGTCAGTCCACACAGTCAGTGTTAAAACTATTTTAACAGGTATTCACAGTAAAATTACTGAATCATATTAATGCATAAAATTATTTATTGTAAGTATGAGAAGTAAGTCATTTTGGCTATCCTATGGCAGCTCCCTAGTTGGGAACAGTTATTAGTAATTTGTTTCTGCCCTCCTACAGACAGGGGGGAAGGAGAGCTTGAGCTGCAGCCTTGTAAAACATAGTAAAACATTTAAGCTGTCAGAATATCTCACCACTAAATGCACAACACCGAATTCCACTATCCTGCCCACAACACTAATAAGCTATAATACACACAAGACTTAAGCTGATATTTATATGCTAAATAATAACTTAACATTATTTATTATGGGAGCTCCTAGTAAACTGTTCTGCTTTCTTACAGACAGTGCAAACATAAAAAACTGCTAGAATGTCCCTAACCCTCTAAAAAAATACTGAGCTGACAGACATTAGCTACCCCTCTACCAGGTCATGTACATCAGAGAAGTCACACATGCTATCCTGTAGAAACACAAACTATAAAAATATAGAAGTTTACTTGGATTCTTTCTCAACTGTTTCAGCACAACCTGCACTAAACATTAGGCACTTACCTGCATACGTACCAAGCTATGCTGAAGAAATCTGCGATCATTTTTTGAGTACTGACGCTACATTTATTGCTGTAGTTTTCTCTATCCACTGGTCTTCTGTTCTGTTCCATGATCTGAATATCCTCACTTGAAGATGAACTGCTGCAGTCCCCAAAAGTTTGCCAGCTGCTAAAATAATCCATCACTGCCAGGAACCTTCTGAAGCCTATAACTGCTTCCCTTCTAAAGAAAAAGCTGTTGTTGCACTAATTCCACAAACAGAAACTGTAACCCAGAAGTTGCTCACTGATCACTGTTTATTTTTTTGCTTCTCCTGGTTGGTTCACTTTGCATTATAGTCAACCTCTGATTGGTTCATATTACCTGTATGCCAATTGACTATCTTTGTGGTATATGAGCCAATCAGGATGTGCAAAGCTGAGCCAACACTCAATAGAAACTGTGGAACTTTGTGAGTACTGGGTGTTAAATGTGGCATGTTCTGCATAGCCTGGAGCACTCACTTGGAAGGTGAGCTCCCCTGAAACAATAGTTGCTCTGCATGCCAGTCCCTTTGTCACGGATAGGGAAGAATGCACCAAAGATGAGGCAGCCATTGTAGCTATCATGCATATATTCAGCAGAGTCTGCAAACTGGAAAGAACTCCTGCAATGAATTGCCACGTGACCATACAGCTATCATCCCAGCTACCAAGCGCTGGCAAGGTTCCCTGTCAGCAATACCCGCACTACTGCACAGGTGGAGCTGTTATGCTAGAAAGAATTTCAACTAGACTCAGCAGCCAAGATGAGTCCTTGGGTTAAATTTATGCTATTCTAAGAACAGGTGGCATTAGCATTCATTAGCACAGCATGTCTGAAATTTTATTACTTCTTCTTGGTACAGAAGGACTGCTGGC